>NW_027515261.1:0-87099 GCF_048772815.1 Callospermophilus lateralis | reverse complement strand
GTTTGAAACTCTAAATCAAACACGGTTTGTCCTAGCTTCTTGAAACTTGACCAAATGAAGTAGTTCTAAGTTCTATCTCTATGGTTTGTTTCCTCTTGAAGTATCCCATGCAGAGACTGGCGAAAAACACTTTCGTTTGAAAGGGGTTGCCAAGCTTCCAAAAAACTACTAGTTTTCTGAAATCTCAGCAAACATTTTTTCACCAAATCTTGATGATACTTGGTGGTTATGATCAGTTCACTAAGCCCACTTGGCTGCCCAATTTTCACTCTTCTAAGTTCAAGCGTTCGTTTCCAGTAACACTTTGAATTTTTAGGTTTCACTCTGTTTTCTGCTATATAGATAGATGTGTTTGACTCTAAATCAAACACGGTTTGTGCTAGCTCTCTGAAACTTGACCAAATGAAGTAGTTCTAAGTTCTATCTCTATGGTTTGTTTCCTCTTGAAGTATCCCATGCAGAGACTGGCGAAAAACACTTTCGTTTGAAAGGGGTTGCCAAGCTTCCAAAAAACTACGAGTTTGCTGAAATCTCAGCAAACATTTTTTCACCAAATCTTGATGATACTTGGTGGTTATGATCAGTTCACTAAGCCCACTTGGCTGCCCAATTTTTATTCTTCTAAGTTCAAGCGTTCGTTTCCAGTAACAATTTGAATTTTTAGGTTTCACTCTGTTTTCTGATATATAGATAGATATGTTTGAAACTCTAAATCAAACACGGTTTGTGCTAGCTCCTTGAAACTTGACCAAATGAAGTAGTTCTAAGTTCTATCTCTATGGTTTGTTTCCTCTTGAAGTATCCCATGCAGAGACTTGCCAAAAACACTTTCGTTTGAAAGGGGTTTCCAAGCTTCCAAAAACTACTAGTTTGCTGAAATCTCATCAAACATTTTTCACCAAATCTTGATGATACTTGGTGGTAATGATCAGTTCACTAATCCCACTTGGCTGTCCAATTTTCACTCTTCTAGGTTCAAGCATTCGTTTCCAGTAACACTTTGAATTTTTTAGGTTTCACTCTGTTTTCTGCTATATAGATAGATGTGTTTGAAACTCTAAATCAAACACGGTTTGTCCTAGCTTCTTGAAACTTGACCAAATGAAGTAGTTCTAAGTTCTATCTCTATCGTTTGTTTCTTCTTGAAGTATCCCATGCAGAGACTGGTGAAAAACACTTTCGTTTGAAAGGGGTTGCCAAGCTTCCAAAAAACTACTAGTTTGCTGAAATCTCAGCAAAGATTTTTTCACCAAATCTTGATGATACTTGGTGGTTATGATCAGTTCACTAAGCCCACTTGGCTGCCCAATTTTCACTCTTCTAAGTTCAAGCATTCGTTTCCAGTAACACTTTGAATTTTTATGTTTCACTCTGTTCTCTGCTATAGAGATAGATGTGTTTGAAACTCTAAATCAAACACGGTTTTGTGCTAGCTCTTTGAAACTTGACCAAATAAAGTAGTTCTAAGTTCTATCTCTATGGTTTGTTTCCTCTTGATGTAGCCCATGCAGAGACTGGTGAAAAACACTTTGGTTTGAAAGAAGTTGCCAAGCTTCCATAAAACTACTACTTTGCTGAAATCTCAGCAAACATTTTTTCACCAAATCTTGATGTTACCTGGTGGTAATGATCAGTTCCCTAATCCCACTTGGCTGCAAAATTTTTATTCTTCTAGGTTGAAGCATTCGTTTCCAGTAACAGTTTGAATTTTTTGGTTTCACTCTGTTTTCTCCTACATAGATAGCTGTGTTTGGAATTCTAAATCAAACACGGTTTGTGCTAGCTCCTTGAAACTTGACCAAATGAAGTAGTTCTAAGTTCTATCTCTATGGTTTGTTTCCTCTTGAAGTACCCCATGCAGAGCCTGGCGAAAAACACTTTCGTTTGAAAGGGGTTGCCAAGCTACCAAAAAACTACTAGTTTGCTGAAATCTCAGCAAACATTTTTTCACCAAATCTTGATGATACTTGGTGGTAATGATCAGTTCACTAATCCCACTTGGCTCCCCAATTTTTATTCTTCTAGGTTGAAGCATTCGTTTCCAGTAACAGTTTGAATTTTTAGGTTTCACTCTGTTTTCTCCTACATAGATAGCTGTGTTTGGAATTCTAAATCAAACACGGTTTGTGCTAGCTCCTTGAAACTTGACCAAATGAAGTAATTCTAAGTTTTATCTCTATGGTTTGTTTCCTCTTGAAGTACCCCATGCAGAGACTGGCGAAAAGCACTTTCGTTTGAAAGGGGTTGCCAAGCTTCAAAAAACTACTAGTTTGCTGAAATCTCAGCAAACATTTTTTCACCAAAACTTGATGATACTTGGTGGTAATGATCAGTTTACTAAGCACTCTTGGCTGCCCAATTTTCACTCTTCTAGGTTCAAGCGTTCGTTTCTAGTAACACTTTGAATTTTTAGGTTTCACTCTGTTTTCTCCTACATAGATGGCTGTGTTTGGAATACTAAATCAAACACGGTTTGTGCTAGCTCCTTGAAACTTGACCAAATGAAGTAGTTCTAAGTTCTATCTCTATGGTTTGTTTCCTCTTGAAGTATCCCATGCAGAGACTGGCGAAAAACACTTTCGTTTGAAAGGGGTTGCCAAGCTTCCAAAAAACTACTAGTTTGCTGAAATCTCAGCAAACCTTTTTTCACCAAATCTTGAAGATACTTGGTGGTAATGATCCGTTCAATAAGCCCACTTAGCTGCCCAATTTTCACTCTTCTAGGTTCAAGCGTTCGTTTCCAGTAACACTTTGAATTTTTAGGTTTCACTCTGTTTTCTGCTATAAATACATGTGTTTGAAACTCTAAATCAAACACGGTTTGTGCTAGCTCCTTGAAACTTGACCAAATAAAGTAGTTCTAAGTTCTATCTCTACGGTTTGTTTCCTCTTGAAGTACCCCATGCAGAGACCTGCGAAAAACACTTTCGTTTGAAAGGGGTTGCCAAGCTTCCAAAAAACTACTAATTTGCTGAAATCTCAGCAAACATTTTTTCACAAAATCTTGATGATACTTGGTGGTAATGATCAGTTCCCTAATCCCACTTGGCTGCAAAATTTTTATTCTTCTTGGTTGAAGCATTCGTTTCCAGTAACAGTTTGAATTTTTAGGTTTCACTCTGTTTTCTCCTACATAGATAGCTGTGTTTGGAATTCTAAATCAAACACGGTTTGTGCTAGCTCCTTGAAACTTGACCAAATGAAGTAGTTCTAAGTTCTATCTCTATGGTTTGTTTCCTCTTGAAGTACCCCATGCAGAGACTGGCGAAAAACATTTTCGTTTGAAAGGGGTTGCCAAGCTTCCAAAAAACTACCAGTTTGCTGAAATCTCAGCAAACATTTTTTCACCAAAACTTGATGATACTTGGAGGTAATGATCAGTTCACTAATCCCACTTGGCTGCCCAATTTTTATCTTCTAGGTTGAAGAATTCGTTTCCAGTAACAGTTTGAATTTTTAGGTTTCACTCTGTTTTATCCTACATAGAGAGCTCTGTTTGGAATTCTAAAACAAACACGGTTTGTGCTAGCTCCTTGAAACTTGACCAAATGACGTAGTTCTAAGTTCTATCTCTATGGTTTATTTTCTGTTGAAGTACCCCATGCAGAGCCTGGCGAAAAACACTTTCGTTTGAAAGGGGTTGTCAAGCTTCCATAAAACTACTACTTTGCTGAAATCTCAGCAAACATTTTTTCACCAAATCTTGATGATACTTGGTGGTAATGATCAGTTCAATATCCCACTTGACTGCCCAATTTTTATTCTTCTAGGTTGAAGCATTCGTTTCCAGTAACAGTTTGAATTTTTAGGTTTCACTCTGTTTTCTCCAACATAGATAGCTGTGTTTGGAATTCTAAAACAAACACGGTTTGTGCTAGCTCCTTGAAACTTGACCAAATGAAGTAGTTCTAAGTTCTATCTCTATGGTTTGTTTCCTCTTGAAGTACCCCATGCAGAGACTGGCGAAAAACACTTTCGTTTGAAAGAAGTTGCCAAGCTTCCAAAAAACTACTAATTTGCTGAAATCTCAGCAAACATTTTTTCACCAAATCTTGATGATACTGGGTGGTAATGATCAGTTCACTAAGCCCTCTTGGCTGCCCAATTTTCACTCTTCTAGGTTCAAGCGTTCGTTTCCAGTAACACTTTGAATTTTTAGTTTTCACTCTGTTTTCTGCTATAAAGATAGATGTGTTTGAAACTCTAAATCAAACACGGTTTGTGCCAGCTCCTTGAAACTTGACCAAATGAAGTAGTTCTAAGTTCTATCTCTATGGTTTGTTTCCTCTTGAAGTACCCCATGCAGAGACTGGCGAAAAACACTTTCGTTTGAAAGGGGTTGCAAAGCTTCCAAAAAACTACTAGTTTGCTGAAATCTCAGCAAACATTTTTCACCAAATCTTGATGATACTTGGTGGTAATGATCAGTTCCCTAATCCCACTTGGCTGCCCAGTTTTTATTCTTCTACGTTGAAGCATTTGTTTCCAGTAACAGTTTGAATTTTTAGGTTTCACTCTGTTTTCTCCTACATAGATAGCTGTGTTTGGAATTCTAAATCAAACACCATTTGTGCTAGCTCCTTGAAACTTGACCAAATGAAGTAGTTCTAAGTTCTATCTCTATGGTTTGTTTCCTCTTGAAGTACCCCATGCAGAGACTGGCGAAAAGCACTTTCGTTTGAAAGGGGTTGCCAAATTTCCAAAAAACTACGAGTTTGCTGAAATCTCAGCTAATATTTTTTCACCAAATCTTGTTGATACTTGGTGGTAATCATCAGTTCACTAAGCCCACTTGTCTGCCCAATTTTCACTCTTCTAGGTTCAAGCGTTCATTTTTAGTAACACTTTGAATTTTTAGTTTTCACTCTGTTTTCTCCTATATAGATAGCTGTGTTTTTAATTCTAAATCAAACACGGTTTGTGCTAGCTCCTTGAAACTTGACCAAATGAAGTATTTCTAAGTTCTATCTCTATGGTTTGTTTCCTCTTGAATTACCCCATGCAGAGACTGGCGAAAAGCACTTTCGTTTGAAAGGGGTTGCCAAGCTTCCAAAAAACTACAAGTTTGCTGAAATCTGAGCAAACATTTTTTCACCAAATCTTGATGATACTTGGTGGTTATGATCAGTTCACTAAGCCCACTTGGCTGCCCAATTTTCACTCTTCTAAGTTCAAGCGTTCGTTTCCAGTAACACTTTGAATTTTTAGGTTTCACTCTGTTTTCTGCTAAATAGATAGATGTGTTTGAAACTCTAAATCAAACACGATTTGTGCTAGCTCCTTGAAACTTGACCAAATGAAGTAGTTCTAAGTTCTATCTCTATGGTTTGTTTCCTCTTGAAGTATCCCATGCAGAGACTTGCGAAAAACACTTTCGTTTGAAAGGGGTTTCCAAGCTTCCAAAAAAGTACTAGTTTGCTGAAATCTCATCAAACATTTTTCACCAAATCTTGATGATACTTGGTGGTAATGATCAGTTCACTAATCCCACTTGGCTGCCCAATTTTTATTCTTCTAGGTTGAAGCATTCGTTTCCAGTAACAGTTTGAATTTTTAGGTTTCACTCTGTTTTCTCCTACATAGATAGCTGTGTTTGGAATTCTAAAACAAACACGGTTTGTGCTAGCTCCTTGAAACTTGACCAAATGAAGTAGTTCTAAGTTCTATCTCTATCGTTTGTTTCCTCTTGAAGTACCCCATGCAGAGCTGGCGAGAAAGACTTTCGTTTGAAAGGGGTTGCCAAGCTCCAAAAAACTACTAGTTTGCTGAAATCTCAGCAAACATTTTTTCACCAAATCTTGATGATACTTGGTGGTAATGATCAGTTCACTAATCCCACTTGGCTGCCCAATTTTTATTCTTCTAGGTTGAAGCATTCGTTTCCAGTAACAGTTTGAATTTTAGGTTTCACTCTGTTTTCTCCTACATAGATAGCTGGGTTTGGAATTCTAAATCAAACACGGTTTGTGCTACCTCCTTGAAACTTGACCAAATGAAGTAGTTCTAAGTTCTATCTCTATGGTTTGTTTCCTCTTGAAGTACCGCATGCAGAGCCTGGCAATAAACACTTTCGTTTGAAAGGGGTTGCCAAGCTTCCAAAATAATACTAGTTTGCTGAAATCTCAGCAAACATTTTTTCACCAAATCTTGATGATACTTGGTGGTAATGATCAGTTCACTAATCCCACTTGGCTCCCCAATTTTTATTCTTCTAGGTTGAAGCATTCGTTTCCAGTAACAGTTTGAATTTTTAGGTTTCACTCTGTTTTCTCCTACATAGATAGCTGTGTTTGGAATTCTAAATCAAACACGGTTTGTGCTAGCTCCTTGAAAATTGACCAAATGAAGTAGATCTAAGTTCTATCTCTATGGTTTGTTTCCTCTTGAAGTACCCCATGCAGAGCCTGGCGAAAAACACTTTCGTTTGAAAGGGGTTGCCAAGCTTCCAAAAAACTACTAGTTTGCTGAAATCTCAGCAAACATTTTTTCACCAAATCTTGATGATACTTGGTGGTAATGATCAGTTCACTAATCCCACTTGGCTCCCCAATTTTTATTCTTCTAGGTTGAAGCATTCGTTTCCAGTAACAGTTTGAATTTTTAGGTTTCACTCTGTTTTCTCCTACATAGATAGCTGTGTTTGGAATTCTAAATCAAACACGGTTTGTGCTAGCTCCTTGAAACTTGACCAAATGAAGTAATTCTAAGTTTTATCTCTATGGTTTGTTTCCTCTTGAAGTACCCCATGCAGAGACTGGCGAAAAGCACTTTCGTTTGAAAGGGGTTGCCAAGCTTCAAAAAACTACTAGTTTGCTGAAATCTCAGCAAACATTTTTTCACCAAAACTTGATGATACTTGGTGGTAATGATCAGTTTACTAAGCACTCTTGGCTGCCCAATTTTTACTCTTCTAGGTTCAAGCGTTCGTTTCTAGTAACACTTTGAATTTTTAGGTTTCACTCTGTTTTCTCCTACATAGATATCTGTGTTTGGAATACTAAATCAAACACGGTTTGTGCTAGCTCCTTGAAACTTGACCAAATGAAGTAGTTCTAAGTTCTATCTCTATGGTTTGTTTCCTCTTGAAGTATCCCATGCAGAGACTGGCGAAAAACACTTTCGTTTGAAAGGGGTTGCCAAGCTTCCAAAAAACTACTAGTTTGCTGAAATCTCAGCAAACATTTTTTCACCAAATCTTGATGATACTGGGTGGTAATGATCAGTTCACTAAGCCCTCTTGGCTGCCCAATTTTCACTCTTCTAGGTTCAAGCGTTCGTTTCCAGTAACACTTTGAATTTTTAGTTTTCACTCTGTTTTCTGCTATAAAGATAGATGTGTTTGAAACTCTAAATCAAACACGGTTTGTGCCAGCTCCTTGAAACTTGACCAAATGAAGTAGTTCTAAGTTCTATCTCTATGGTTTGTTTCCTCTTGAAGTACCCCATGCAGAGACTGGCGAAAAACACTTTCGTTTGAAAGGGGTTGCAAAGCTTCCAAAAAACTACTAGTTTGCTGAAATCTCAGCAAACATTTTTCACCAAATCTTGATGATACTTGGTGGTAATGATCAGTTCCCTAATCCCACTTGGCTGCCCAGTTTTTATTCTTCTACGTTGAAGCATTTGTTTCCAGTAACAGTTTGAATTTTTAGGTTTCACTCTGTTTTCTCCTACATAGATAGCTGTGTTTGGAATTCTAAATCAAACACCATTTGTGCTAGCTCCTTGAAACTTGACCAAATGAAGTAGTTCTAAGTTCTATCTCTATGGTTTGTTTCCTCTTGAAGTACCCCATGCAGAGACTGGCGAAAAGCACTTTCGTTTGAAAGGGGTTGCCAAATTTCCAAAAAACTACGAGTTTGCTGAAATCTCAGCTAATATTTTTTCACCAAATCTTGTTGATACTTGGTGGTAATCATCAGTTCACTAAGCCCACTTGTCTGCATAATTTTCACTCTTCTAGGTTCAAGCGTTCATTTTTAGTAACACTTTGAATTTTTAGTTTTCACTCTGTTTTCTCCTATATAGATAGCTGTGTTTTTAATTCTAAATCAAACACGGTTTGTGCTAGCTCCTTGAAACTTGACCAAATGAAGTAGTTCTAAGTTCTATCTCTATGGTTTGTTTCCTCTTGAATTACCCCATGCAGAGACTGGCGAAAAGCACTTTCGTTTGAAAGGGGTTGCCAAGCTTCCAAAAAACTACAAGTTTGCTGAAATCTGAGCAAACATTTTTTCACCAAATCTTGATGATACTTGGTGGTTATGATCAGTTCACTAAGCCCACTTGGCTGCCCAATTTTCACTCTTCTAAGTTCAAGCGTTCGTTTCCAGTAACACTTTGAATTTTTAGGTTTCACTCTGTTTTCTGCTAAATAGATAGATGTGTTTGAAACTCTAAATCAAACACGATTTGTGCTAGCTCCTTGAAACTTGACCAAATGAAGTAGTTCTAAGTTCTATCTCTATGGTTTGTTTCCTCTTGAAGTATCCCATGCAGAGACTTGCGAAAAACACTTTCGTTTGAAAGGGGTTTCCAAGCTTCCAAAAAAGTACTAGTTTGTTGAAATCTCATCAAACATTTTTCACCAAATCTTGATGATACTTGGTGGTAATGATCAGTTCACTAATCCCACTTGGCTGCCCAATTTTTATTCTTCTAGGTTGAAGCATTCGTTTCCAGTAACAGTTTGAATTTTTAGGTTTCACTCTGTTTTCTCCTACATAGATAGCTGTGTTTGGAATTCTAAAACAAACACGGTTTGTGCTAGCTCCTTGAAACATGACCAAATGAAGTAGTTCTAAGTTCTATCTCTATCGTTTGTTTCCTCCTGAAGTACCCCATGCAGAGCTGGCGAGAAAGACTTTCGTTTGAAAGGGGTTGCCAAGCTCCAAAAAACTACTAGTTTGCTGAAATCTCAGCAAACATTTTTTCACCAAATCTTGATGATACTTGGTGGTAATGATCAGTTCACTAATCCCACTTGGCTGCCCAATTTTTATTCTTCTAGGTTGAAGCATTCGTTTCCAGTAACAGTTTGAATTTTAGGTTTCACTCTGTTTTCTCCTACATAGATAGCTGGGTTTGGAATTCTAAATCAAACACGGTTTGTGCTACCTCCTTGAAACTTGACCAAATGAAGTAGTTCTAAGTTCTATCTCTATGGTTTGTTTACTCTTGAAGTACCGCATGCAGAGCCTGGCGATAAACACTTTCGTTTGAAAGGGGTTGCCAAGCTTCCAAAATACTACTAGTTTGCTGAAATCTCAGCAAACATTTTTTCACCAAATCTTGATGATACTTGGTGGTAATGATCAGTTCACTAATCCCCCTTGGCTCCCCAATTTTTATTCTTCTAGGTTGAAGCATTCGTTTCAAGTAACACTTTGAATTTTTAGGTATCACTCTGTTTTCTCCTACATAGATAGCTGTGTTTGGAATTCTAAATCAAACACGGTTTGTGCTAGCTCCTTGAAACTGGACCATATGAAGTACTTCTAAGTTCTATCTCTATGGTTTGTTTCCTCTTGAAGTACCCCATGCAGAGACTGGCGAAAAACACTTTCGTTTGAAAGGGGTTGCCAAGCTTCCAAAAAACTACTAGTTTGCTGAAATCTCAGCAAACATTTTTTCACCAAATCTTGATGATACTTGGTGGTAATGATCAGTTCAATAAGCCCACTTGGCTGCCCAATTTTCACTCTTCTGGTTCAAGCGTTCGTTTCCAGTAACACTTTGAATTTTCAGGTTTCACTCTGTTTTCTCCTACATAGATAGCTGTGTTTGGAATTCTAAATCAAACACGGTTTTTTGCTAGCTCCTTGAAACTTGACCAAATGAAGTAGTTCAAAGTTCTATCTCTATGGTTTGTTTCCTCTTGAAGTACCCCATGCAGAGACTGGCGAAAAACACTTTCGTTTGAAAGGGGTTGCCAAGCTTCCAAAAAACTTCTAGTTTGCTGAAATCTCAGCAAACATTTTTTCACCAAATCTTGATGATACTTGGTGGTAATGATCAGTTCCCTAATCCCACTTGGCTGCAAAATTTTTATTCTTCTAGGTTGAAGCATTCTTTTCCAGTAACAGTTTGAATTTTTAGGTTTTACTCTGTTTTCTCCTACATAGATAGCTGTGTTTGGAATTCTAAATCAAACACGGTTTGTGCTAGCTCCTTGAAAATTGACCAAATGAAGTAGTTCTAAGTTCTATCTCTATGGTTTGTTTCCTCTTGAAGTACCCCATGCAGAGCCTGGCGAAAAACACTTTCGTTTGAAAGGGGTTGCCAAGCTTCCAAAAAACTACTAGTTTGCTGAAATCTCAGCAAACATTTTTTCACCAAATCTTGATGATACTTGGTGGTAATGATCAGTTCACTAATCCCACTTGGCTCCCCAATTTTTATTCTTCTAGGTTGAAGCATTCGTTTCCAGTAACAGTTTGAATTTTTAGGTTTCACTCTGTTTTCTCCTACATAGATAGCTGTGTTTGGAATTCTAAATCAAACACGGTTTGTGCTAGCTCCTTGAAACTTGACCAAATGAAGTAATTCTATGTTCTATCTCTATGGTTTGTTTCCTCTTGAAGTACCCCATGCAGAGACTGGCGAAAAGCACTTTCGTTTGAAAGGGGTTGCCAAGCTTCCAAAAACTACTAGATTGCTGAAATCTCAGCAAACATTTTTTCACCAAAACTTGATGATACTTGGTGGTAATGATCAGTTTACTAAGCACTCTTGGCTGCCCAATTTTCACTCTTCTAGGTTCAAGCGTTAGTTTCTAGTAACACTTTGAATTTTTAGGTTTCACTCTGTTTTCTCCTACATAGATAGCTGTGTTTGGAATACTAAATCAAACACGGTTTGTGCTAGCTACTTGAAACTTGACCAAATGAAGTAGTTCTAAGTTCTATCTCTATGGTTTGTTTCCTCTTGAAGTATCCCATGAAGAGACTGGCGAAAAACACTTTGGTTTGAAAGGGGTTGCCAAGCTTCCAAAAAACTACTAATTTGCTGAAATCTCAGCAAACATTTTTTCACAAAATCTTGATGATACTTGGTGGTAATGATCAGTTCCCTAATCCCACTTGGCTGCAAAATTTTTATTCTTCTTGGTTGAAGCATTCGTTTCCAGTAACAGTTTGAATTTTTAGGTTTCACTCTGTTTTCTCCTACATAGATAGCTGTGTTTGGAATTCTAAATCAAACACGGTTTGTGCTAGCTCCTTGAAACTTGACCAAATGAAGTAGTTCTAAGTTCTATCTCTATGGTTTGTTTCCTCTTGAAGTACCCCATGCAGAGACTGGCGAAAAACATTTTCGTTTGAAAGGGGTTGCCAAGCTTCCAAAAAACTACCAGTTTGCTGAAATCTCAGCAAACATTTTTTCACCAAAACTTGATGATACTTGGAGGTAATGATCAGTTCACTAATCCCACTTGGCTGCCCAATTTTTATCTTCTAGGTTGAAGAATTCGTTTCCAGTAACAGTTTGAATTTTTAGGTTTCACTCTGTTTTATCCTACATAGATAGCTGTGTTTGGAATTCTAAAACAAACACGGTTTGTGCTAGCTCCTTGAAACTTGACCAAATGACGTAGTTCTAAGTTCTATCTCTATGGTTTATTTTCTGTTGAAGTACCCCATGCAGAGCCTGGCGAAAAACACTTTCGTTTGAAAGGGGTTGTCAAGCTTCCAAAAAACTACTAGTTTGCTGAAATCTCAGCAAACATTTTTTCACCAAATCTTGATGATACTTGGTGGTAATGATCAGTTCAATAATCCCACTTGACTGCCCAATTTTTATTCTTCTAGGTTGAAGCATTCGTTTCCAGTAACAGTTTGAATTTTTAGGTTTCACTCTGTTTTCTCCAACATAGATAGCTGTGTTTGGAATTCTAAAACAAACACGGTTTGTGCTAGCTCCTTGAAACTTGACCAAATGAAGTAGTTCTAAGTTCTATCTCTATGGTTTGTTTCCTCTTGAAGTACCCCATGCAGAGACTGGCGAAAAACACTTTCGTTTGAAAGAAGTTGCCAAGCTTCCAAAAAACTACTAATTTGCTGAAATCTCAGCAAACATTTTTTCACCAAATCTTGATGATACTGGGTGGTAATGATCAGTTCACTAAGCCCTCTTGGCTGCCCAATTTTCACTCTTCTAGGTTCAAGCGTTCGTTTCCAGTAACACTTTGAATTTTTAGTTTTCACTCTGTTTTCTGCTATAAAGATAGATGTGTTTGAAACTCTAAATCAAACACGGTTTGTGCCAGCTCCTTGAAACTTGACCAAATGAAGTAGTTCTAAGTTCTATCTCTATGGTTTGTTTCCTCTTGAAGTACCCCATGCAGAGACTGGCGAAAAACACTTTCGTTTGAAAGGGGTTGCAAAGCTTCCAAAAAACTACTAGTTTGCTGAAATCTCAGCAAACATTTTTCACCAAATCTTGATGATACTTGGTGGTAATGATCAGTTCCCTAATCCCACTTGGCTGCCCAGTTTTTATTCTTCTACGTTGAAGCATTTGTTTCCAGTAACAGTTTGAATTTTTAGGTTTCACTCTGTTTTCTCCTACATAGATAGCTGTGTTTGGAATTCTAAATCAAACACCATTTGTGCTAGCTCCTTGAAACTTGACCAAATGAAGTAGTTCTAAGTTCTATCTCTATGGTTTGTTTCCTCTTGAAGTACCCCATGCAGAGACTGGCGAAAAGCACTTTCGTTTGAAAGGGGTTGCCAAATTTCCAAAAAACTACGAGTTTGCTGAAATCTCAGCTAATATTTTTTCACCAAATCTTGTTGATACTTGGTGGTAATCATCAGTTCACTAAGCCCACTTGTCTGCAAAATTTTCACTCTTCTAGGTTCAAGCGTTCATTTTTAGTAACACTTTGAATTTTTAGTTTTCACTCTGTTTTCTCCTATATAGATAGCTGTGTTTTTAATTCTAAATCAAACACGGTTTGTGCTAGCTCCTTGAAACTTGACCAAATGAAGTAGTTCTAAGTTCTATCTCTATGGTTTGTTTCCTCTTGAATTACCCCATGCAGAGACTGGCGAAAAGCACTTTCGTTTGAAAGGGGTTGCCAAGCTTCCAAAAAACTACAAGTTTGCTGAAATCTGAGCAAACATTTTTTCACCAAATCTTGATGATACTTGCTGGTTATGATCAGTTCACTAAGCCCACTTGCCTGCCCAATTTTCACTCTTCTAAGTTCAAGCGTTCGTTTCCAGTAACACTTTGAATTTTTAGGTTTCACTCTGTTTTCTGCTAAATAGATAGATGTGTTTGAAACTCTAAATCAAACACGATTTGTGCTAGCTCCTTGAAACTTGACCAAATGAAGTAGTTCTAAGTTCTATCTCTATGGTTTGTTTCCTCTTGAAGTATCCCATGCAGAGACTTGCGAAAAACACTTTCGTTTGAAAGGGGTTTCCAAGCTTCCAAAAAAGTACTAGTTTGCTGAAATCTCATCAAACATTTTTCACCAAATCTTGATGATACTTGGTGGTAATGATCAGTTCACTAATCCCACTTGGCTGCCCAATTTTTATTCTTCTAGGTTGAAGCATTCGTTTCCAGTAACAGTTTGAATTTTTAGGTTTCACTCTGTTTTCTCCTACATAGATAGCTGTGTTTGGAATTCTAAAACAAACACGGTTTGTGCTAGCTCCTTGAAACTTGACCAAATGAAGTAGTTCTAAGTTCTATCTCTATCGTTTGTTTCCTCTTGAAGTACCCCATGCAGAGCTGGCGAGAAAGACTTTCGTTTGAAAGGGGTTGCCAAGCTCCAAAAAACTACTAGTTTGCTGAAATCTCAGCAAACATTTTTTCACCAAATCTTGATGATACTTGGTGGTAATGATCAGTTCACTAATCCCACTTGGCTGCCCAATTTTTATTCTTCTAGGTTGAAGCATTCGTTTCCAGTAACAGTTTGAATTTTAGGTTTCACTCTGTTTTCTAATACATAGATAGCTGGGTTTGGAATTCTAAATCAAACACGGTTTGTGCTACCTCCTTGAAACTTGACCAAATGAAGTAGTTCTAAGTTCTATCTCTATGGTTTGTTTCCTCTTGAAGTACCGCATGCAGAGCCTGGCGATAAACACTTTCGTTTGAAAGGGGTTGCCAAGCTTCCAAAATACTACTAGTTTGCTGAAATCTCAGCAAACATTTTTTCACCAAATCTTGATGATACTTGGTGGTAATGATCAGTTCACTAATCCCACTTGGCTCCCCAATTTTTATTCTTCTAGGTTGAAGCATTCGTTTCAAGTAACACTTTGAATTTTTAGGTATCACTCTGTTTTCTCCTACATAGATAGCTGTGTTTGGAATTCTAAATCAAACACGGTTTGTGCTAGCTCCTTGAAACTGGACCATATGAAGTACTTCTAAGTTCTATCTCTATGGTTTGTTTCCTCTTGAAGTACCCCATGCAGAGACTGGCGAAAAACACTTTCGTTTGAAAGGGGTTGCCAAGCTTCCAAAAAACTACTAGTTTGCTGAAATCTCAGCAAACATTTTTTCACCAAATCTTGATGATACTTGGTGGTAATGATCAGTTCAATAAGCCCACTTGGCTGCCCATTTTCACTCTTCTGGTTCAAGCGTTCGTTTCCAGTAACACTTTGAATTTTCAGGTTTCACTCTGTTTTCTCCTACATAGATAGCTGTGTTTGGAATTCTAAATCAAACACGGTTTTTTGCTAGCTCCTTGAAACTTGACCAAATGAAGTAGTTCAAAGTTCTATCTCTATGGTTTGTTTCCTCTTGAAGTACCCCATGCAGAGACTGGCGAAAAACACTTTCGTTTGAAAGGGGTTGCCAAGCTTCCAAAAAACTTCTAGTTTGCTGAAATCTCAGCAAACATTTTTTCACCAAATCTTGATGATACTTGGTGGTAATGATCAGTTCCCTAATCCCACTTGGCTGCAAAATTTTTATTCTTCTAGGTTGAAGCATTCGTTTCCAGTAACAGTTTGAATTTTTAGGTTTTACTCTGTTTTCTCCTACATAGATAGCTGTGTTTGGAATTCTAAATCAAACACGGTTTGTGCTAGCTCCTTGAAAATTGACCAAATGAAGTAGTTCTAAGTTCTATCTCTATGGTTTGTTTCCTCTTGAAGTACCCCATGCAGAGCCTGGCGAAAAACACTTTCGTTTGAAAGGGGTTGCCAAGCTTCCAAAAAACTACTAGTTTGCTGAAAACTCAGCAAACATTTTTTCACCAAATCTTGATGATACTTGGTGGTAATGATCAGTTCACTAATCTCACTTGGCTCCCCAATTTTTATTCTTCTAGGTTGAAGCATTCGTTTCCAGTAACAGTTTGAATTTTTAGGTTTCACTCTGTTTTCTCCTACATAGATAGCTGTGTTTGGAATTCTAAATCAAACACGGTTTGTGCTAGCTCCTTGAAACTTGACCAAATGAAGTAATTCTATGTTCTATCTCTATGGTTTGTTTCCTCTTGAAGTACCCCATGCAGAGACTGGCGAAAAGCACTTTCGTTTGAAAGGGGTTGCCAAGCTTCCAAAAACTACTAGATTGCTGAAATCTCAGCAAACATTTTTTCACCAAAACTTGATGATACTTGGTGGTAATGATCAGTTTACTAAGCACTCTTGGCTGCCCAATTTTCACTCTTCTAGGTTCAAGCGTTAGTTTCTAGTAACACTTTGAATTTTTAGGTTTCACTCTGTTTTCTCCTACATAGATAGCTGTGTTTGGAATACTAAATCAAACACGGTTTGTGCTAGCTACTTGAAACTTGACCAAATAAAGTAGTTCTAAGTTCTATCTCTATGGTTTGTTTCCTCTTGAAGTATCCCATGAAGAGACTGGCGAAAAACACTTTGGTTTGAAAGGGGTTGCCAAGCTTCCAAAAAACTACTAATTTGCTGAAATCTCAGCAAACATTTTTTCACAAAATCTTGATGATACTTGGTGGTAATGATCAGTTCCCTAATCCCACTTGGCTGCAAAATTTTTATTCTTCTTGGTTGAAGCATTCGTTTCCAGTAACAGTTTGAATTTTTAGGTTTCACTCTGTTTTCTCCTACATAGATAGCTGTGTTTGGAATTCTAAATCAAACACGGTTTGTGCTAGCTCCTTGAAACTTGACCAAATGAAGCAGTTCTAAGTTCTATCTCTATGGTTTGTTTCCTCTTGAAGTACCCCATGCAGAGACTGGCGAAAAACATTTTCGTTTGAAAGGGGTTGCCAAGCTTCCAAAAAACTACCAGTTTGCTGAAATCTCAGCAAACATTTTTTCACCAAAACTTGATGATACTTGGAGGTAATGATCAGTTCACTAATCCCACTTGGCTGCCCAATTTTTATCTTCTAGGTTGAAGAATTCGTTTCCAGTAACAGTTTGAATTTTTAGGTTTCACTCTGTTTTATCCTACATAGATAGCTGTGTTTGGAATTCTAAAACAAACACGGTTTGTGCTAGCTCCTTGAAACTTGACCAAATGACGTAGTTCTAAGTTCTATCTCTATGGTTTATTTTCTGTTGAAGTACCCCATGCAGAGCCTGGCGAAAAACACTTTCGTTTGAAAGGGGTTGTCAAGCTTCCAAAAAACTACTAGTTTGCTGAAATATCAGCAAACATTTTTTCACCAAATCTTGATGATACTTGGTGGTAATGATCAGTTCAATAATCCCACTTGACTGCCCAATTTTTATTCTTCTAGGTTGAAGCATTCGTTTCCAGTAACAGTTTGAATTTTTAGGTTTCACTCTGTTTTCTCCAACATAGATAGCTGTGTTTGGAATTCTAAAACAAACACGGTTTGTGCTAGCTCCTTGAAACTTGACCAAATGAAGTAGTTCTAAGTTCTATCTCTATGGTTTGTTTCCTATTGAAGTACCCCATGCAGAGACTGGCGAAAAACACTTTCGTTTGAAAGAAGTTGCCAAGCTTCCAAAAAACTACTAATTTGCTGAAATCTCAGCAAACATTTTTTCACCAAATCTTGATGATACTGGGTGGTAATGATCAGTTCACTAAGCCCTCTTGGCTGCCCAATTTTCACTCTTCTAGGTTCAAGCGTTCGTTTCCAGTAACACTTTGAATTTTTAGTTTTCACCCTGTTTTCTGCTATAAAGATAGATGTGTTTGAAACTCTAAATCAAACACGGTTTGTGCCAGCTCCTTGAAACTTGACCAAATGAAGTAGTTCTAAGTTCTATCTCTATGGTTTGTTTCCTCTTGAAGTACCCCATGCAGAGACTGGCGAAAAGCACTTTCGTTTGAAAGGGGTTGCCAAATTTCCAAAAAACTACGAGTTTGCTGAAATCTCAGCTAATATTTTTTCACCAAATCTTGTTGATACTTGGTGGTAATCATCAGTTCACTAAGCCCACTTTCTGCCCAATTTTCACTCTTCTAGGTTCAAGCGTTCATTTTTAGTAACACTTTGAATTTTTAGTTTTCACTCTGTTTTCTCCTATATAGATAGCTGTGTTTTTAATTCTAAATCAAACACGGTTTGTGCTAGCTCCTTGAAACTTGACCAAATGAAGTAGTTCTAAGTTCTATCTCTATGGTTTGTTTCCTCTTGAATTACCCCATGCAGAGACTGGCGAAAAGCACTTTCGTTTGAAAGGGGTTGCCAAGCTTCCAAAAAACTACAAGTTTGCTGAAATCTGAGCAAATATTTTTTCACCAAATCTTGATGATACTTGGTGGTTATGATCAGTTCACTAAGCCCACTTGGCTGCCCAATTTTCACTCTTCTAAGTTCAAGCGTTCGTTTCCAGTAACACTTTGAATTTTTAGGTTTCACTCTGTTTTCTGCTAAATAGATAGATGTGTTTGAAACTCTAAATCAAACACGATTTGTGCTAGCTCCTTGAAACTTGACCAAATGAAGTAGTTCTAAGTTCTATCTCTATGGTTTGTTTCCTCTTGAAGTATCCCATGAAGAGACTGGCGAAAAACACTTTGGTTTGAAAGGGGTTGCCAAGCTTCCAAAAAACTACTAATTTGCTGAAATCTCAGCAAACATTTTTTCACAAAATCTTGATGATACTTGGTGGTAATGATCAGTTCACTAATCTCACTTGGCTCCCCAATTTTTATTCTTCTAGGTTGAAGCATTCGTTTCCAGTAACAGTTTGAATTTTTAGGTTTCACTCTGTTTTCTCCTACATAGATAGCTGTGTTTGGAATTCTAAATCAAACACGGTTTGTGCTAGCTCCTTGAAACTTGACCAAATGAAGTAATTCTATGTTCTATCTCTATGGTTTGTTTCCTCTTGAAGTACCCCATGCAGAGACTGGCGAAAAGCACTTTCGTTTGAAAGGGGTTGCCAAGCTTCCAAAAACTACTAGATTGCTGAAATCTCAGCAAACATTTTTTCACCAAAACTTGATGATACTTGGTGGTAATGATCAGTTTACTAAGCACTCTTGGCTGCCCAATTTTCACTCTTCTAGGTTCAAGCGTTAGTTTCTAGTAACACTTTGAATTTTTAGGTTTCACTCTGTTTTCTCCTACATAGATAGCTGTGTTTGGAATACTAAATCAAACACGGTTTGTGCTAGCTACTTGAAACTTGACCAAATAAAGTAGTTCTAAGTTCTATCTCTATGGTTTGTTTCCTCTTGAAGTATCCCATGAAGAGACTGGCGAAAAACACTTTGGTTTGAAAGGGGTTGCCAAGCTTCCAAAAAACTACTAATTTGCTGAAATCTCAGCAAACATTTTTTCACAAAATCTTGATGATACTTGGTGGTAATGATCAGTTCCCTAATCCCACTTGGCTGCAAAATTTTTATTCTTCTTGGTTGAAGCATTCGTTTCCAGTAACAGTTTGAATTTTTAGGTTTCACTCTGTTTTCTCCTACATAGATAGCTGTGTTTGGAATTCTAAATCAAACACGGTTTGTGCTAGCTCCTTGAAACTTGACCAAATGAAGCAGTTCTAAGTTCTATCTCTATGGTTTGTTTCCTCTTGAAGTACCCCATGCAGAGACTGGCGAAAAACATTTTCGTTTGAAAGGGGTTGCCAAGCTTCCAAAAAACTACCAGTTTGCTGAAATCTCAGCAAACATTTTTTCACCAAAACTTGATGATACTTGGAGGTAATGATCAGTTCACTAATCCCACTTGGCTGCCCAATTTTTATCTTCTAGGTTGAAGAATTCGTTTCCAGTAACAGTTTGAATTTTTAGGTTTCACTCTGTTTTATCCTACATAGATAGCTGTGTTTGGAATTCTAAAACAAACACGGTTTGTGCTAGCTCCTTGAAACTTGACCAAATGACGTAGTTCTAAGTTCTATCTCTATGGTTTATTTTCTGTTGAAGTACCCCATGCAGAGCCTGGCGAAAAACACTTTCGTTTGAAAGGGGTTGTCAAGCTTCCAAAAAACTACTAGTTTGCTGAAATCTCAGCAAACATTTTTTCACCAAATCTTGATGATACTTGGTGGTAATGATCAGTTCAATAATCCCACTTGACTGCCCAATTTTTATTCTTCTAGGTTGAAGCATTCGTTTCCAGTAACAGTTTGAATTTTTAGGTTTCACTCTGTTTTCTCCAACATAGATAGCTGTGTTTGGAATTCTAAAACAAACACGGTTTGTGCTAGCTCCTTGAAACTTGACCAAATGAAGTAGTTCTAAGTTCTATCTCTATGGTTTGTTTCCTATTGAAGTACCCCATGCAGAGACTGGCGAAAAAACACTTTCGTTTGAAAGAAGTTGCCAAGCTTCCAAAAAACTACTAATTTGCTGAAATCTCAGCAAACATTTTTTCACCAAATCTTGATGATACTGGGTGGTAATGATCAGTTCACTAAGCCCTCTTGGCTGCCCAATTTTCACTCTTCTAGGTTCAAGCGTTCGTTTCCAGTAACACTTTGAATTTTTAGTTTTCACCCTGTTTTCTGCTATAAAGATAGATGTGTTTGAAACTCTAAATCAAACACGGTTTGTGCCAGCTCCTTGAAACTTGACCAAATGAAGTAGTTCTAAGTTCTATCTCTATGGTTTGTTTCCTCTTGAAGTACCCCATGCAGAGACTGGCGAAAAGCACTTTCGTTTGAAAGGGGTTGCCAAATTTCCAAAAAACTACGAGTTTGCTGAAATCTCAGCTAATATTTTTTCACCAAATCTTGTTGATACTTGGTGGTAATCATCAGTTCACTAAGCCCACTTTCTGCCCAATTTTCACTCTTCTAGGTTCAAGCGTTCATTTTTAGTAACACTTTGAATTTTTAGTTTTCACTCTGTTTTCTCCTATATAGATAGCTGTGTTTTTAATTCTAAATCAAACACGGTTTGTGCTAGCTCCTTGAAACTTGACCAAATGAAGTAGTTCTAAGTTCTATCTCTATGGTTTGTTTCCTCTTGAATTACCCCATGCAGAGACTGGCGAAAAGCACTTTCGTTTGAAAGGGGTTGCCAAGCTTCCAAAAAACTACAAGTTTGCTGAAATCTGAGCAAATATTTTTTCACCAAATCTTGATGATACTTGGTGGTTATGATCAGTTCACTAAGCCCACTTGGCTGCCCAATTTTCACTCTTCTAAGTTCAAGCGTTCGTTTCCAGTAACACTTTGAATTTTTAGGTTTCACTCTGTTTTCTGCTAAATAGATAGATGTGTTTGAAACTCTAAATCAAACACGATTTGTGCTAGCTCCTTGAAACTTGACCAAATGAAGTAGTTCTAAGTTCTATCTCTATGGTTTGTTTCCTCTTGAAGTATCCCATGAAGAGACTGGCGAAAAACACTTTGGTTTGAAAGGGGTTGCCAAGCTTCCAAAAAACTACTAATTTGCTGAAATCTCAGCAAACATTTTTTCACAAAATCTTGATGATACTTGGTGGTAATGATCAGTTCCCTAATCCCACTTGGCTGCAAAATTTTTATTCTTCTAGGTTGAAGCATTCGTTTCCAGTAACAGTTTGAATTTTTAGGTTTCAATCTGTTTTCTCCTACATAGATAGCTGTGTTTGGAATTCCAAATCAAACACGGTTTGTGCTACCTCCTTGAAACTTGACCAAATGAAGTAGTTCTAAGTTCTATCTCTATGGTTTGTTTCCTCTTGAAGTAACCCATGCAGAGACTGCCGAAAAACACTTTCGTTTGAAAGGGGTTGCCAAGCTTCCAAAAAAACTACTAGTTTGCTGAAATCTCAGCAAACATTTTTTCACCAAATCTTGATGATACTTGGAGGTAATGATCAGTTCACTAATCCCACTTGGCTGCCCAATTTTTATCTTCTAGGTTGAAGCATTCGTTTTGAGTAACAGTTTGAATATTTAGGTTTCACTCTGTTTTCTCCTACATAGATAGCTGTGTTTGGAATTCTAAATCAAACACGGTTTGTGCTAGCTCCTTGAAACTTGACCAAAAACGTAGTTCTAAGTTCTATCTCTATGGTTTATTTCCTCTTGATGTACCCCATGCAGAGCCTGGCGAAAAACACTTTCGTTTGAAAGGGGTTGTCAAGCTTCCAAAAAACTACTAGTTTGCTGAAATCTCAGCAAACATTTTTTCACCAAATCTTGATGATACTTGGTGGTAATGATCAGTTCACTAATCCCACTTGGCTCCCCAATTTTTATTCTTCTAGGTTGAAGCATTCGTTTCAAGTAACACTTTGAATTTTTAGGTATCACTCAGTTTTCTCCTACATAGATAGCTGTGTTTGGAATTCTAAATCAAACACGGTTTGTGCTAGCTCCTTGAAACTGGACCATATGAAGTAGTTCTAAGTTCTATCTCTATGGTTTGTTTCCTCTTGATGTACCCCATGCAGAGACTGGCGAAAAACACTTTCGTTTGAAAGGGGTTGCCAAGCTTCCAAAAAACTACTAGTTTGCTGAAATCTCAGCAAACATTTTTTCAACAAATCTCGATGATACTTGGTGGTAATGATCAGTTCAATAAGCCCACTTGGCTGCCCAATTTTCACTCTTCTTGGTTCAAGCGTTCGTTTCCAGTATCACTTTGAATTTTTAGGTTTCACTCTGTTTTCTCCTACATAGATAGCTGTGTTTGGAATTCTAAATCAAACACGGTTTTTTGCTAGCTCCTTGAAACTTGACCAAATGAAGTAGTTCTAAGTTCTATCTCTATGGTTTGTTTCCTCTTGAAGTACCCCATGCAGAGACTGGCGAAAAACACTTTCGTTGAAAGGGGTTGCGAAGCTTCCAAAAAACTTCTAGTTTGCTGAAATCTCAGCAAACATTTTTTCACCAAATCTTGATGATACTTGCTGGTAATGATCAGTTCACTAAGCCCTCTTGGCTGCCCAATTTTCACTCTTCTAGGTTCAAGCATTCGTTTCCAGTAACACTTTGAATTTTTAGGTTTCACTCTGTTTTCTGCTATATAGATAGATGTGTTTGAAACTCTAAATCAAACACGGTTTGTGCTAGCTTCTTGAAACTTGACCAAATGAAGTAGTTCTAAGTTCTATCTCTATGGTTTGTTTCCTCTTGAAGTAACCCATGCAGAGACTGCCGAAAAACACTTTCGTTTGAAAGGGGTTGCCAAGCTTCCAAAAAAACTACTAGTTTGCTGAAATCTCAGCAAACATTTTTTCACCAAATCTTGATGATACTTTGTGGTTATGATCAGTTCACTAAGCCCACTTGGCTGCCCAATTTTCACTCTTCTAAGTTCAAGCATTCGTTTCCAGTAACACTTTGAATTTTTAGGTTTCACTCTGTTCTCTGCTATATAGATAGATGTGTTTGAAACTCTAAATCAAACACGGTTTGTGCTAGCTCTTTGAAACTTGACCAAATAAAGTAGTTCTAAGTTCTATCTCTATGGTTTGTTTCCTCTTGATGTAGCCCATGCAGAGACTGGTGAAAAACACTTTGGTTTGAAAGAAGTTGCCAAGCTTCCAAAAACTACTACTTTGCTGAAATCTCAGCAAACATTTTTTCACCAAATCTTGATGATACTTGGTGGTAATGATCAGTTCCCTAATCCCACATGGCTGCAAAATTTTTATTCTTCTAGGTTGAAGCATTCGTTTCCAGTAACAGTTTGAATTTTTAGGTTTCACTCTGTTTTCTCCTACATAGATAGCTGTGTTTGGAATTCTAAATCAAACACGGTTTTTGCTAGCTCCTTGAAAATTGACCAAATGAAGTAGTTCTAAGTTCTATCTCTATGGTTTGTTTCCTCTTGAAGTACCCCATGCAGAGCCTGGCGAAAAACACTTTCGTTTGAAAGGGGTTGCCAAGCTTCCAAAAAACTACTAGTTTGCTGATCTCAGCAAACATTTTTTCACCAAATCTTGATGATACTTGGTGGTAATGATCAGTTCACTAATCCAACTTGCTCCCCAATTTTTATTCTTCTAGGTTGAAGCATTCGTTTCCAGTAACAGTTTGAATTTTTAGGTTTCACTCTGTTTTCTCCTACACAGATAGCTGTGTTTGGAATTCTAAATCAAACACGGTTTGTGCTAGCTCCTTGAAACTTGACCAAAAACGTAGTTCTAAGTTCTATCTCTATGGTTTATTTCCTCTTGATGTACCCCATGCAGAGCCTGGCGAAAACACTTTCGTTTGAAAGGGTTGTCAAGCTTCCAAAAAACTACTAGTTTGCTGAAATCTCAGCAAACATTTTTTCACCAAAACTTGATGATACTTGGTGGTAATGATCAGTTTACTAAGCACTCTTGGCTGCCCAATTTTCACTCTTCTAGGTTCAAGCGTTCGTTTCTAGTAACACTTTGAATTTTTAGGTTTCACTCTGTTTTCTCCTACATAGATAGCTGTGTTTGGAATTCTAAATCAAACACGGTTTGTGCTAGCTCCTTGAAACTTGACCAAATGAAGTAGTTCTAAGTTCTATCTCTATGGTTTGTTTCCTCTTGAAGTATCCCATGCAGAGACTGGCGAAAAACACTTTCGTTTGAAAGGGGTTGCCAAGCTTCCAAAAAACTACTAGTTTGCTGAAATCTCAGCAAACCTTTTTTCACCAAATCTTGATGATACTTGGTGGTAATGATCCGTTCAATAAGCCCACTTGGCTGCCCAATTTTCACTCTTCTAGGTTCAAGCGTTCGTTTCCAGTAACACTTTGAATTTTTAGGTTCCACTCTGTTTTCTGCTATATAGATAGATGTGTTTGAAACTCTAAATCAAACACGGTTTGTGCTAGCTCTTTGAAACTAGACCAAATAAAGTAGTTCTAAGTTCTATCTCTATGGTTTGTTTCCTCTTGAAGTACCCCATGCAGAGACTGGCGAAAAACACTTTGGTTTGAAAGGGGTTGCCAAGCTTCCAAAAAACTACTAATTTGCTGAAATCTCAGCAAACATTTTTTCACAAAATCTTGATGATACTTGGTGGTAATGATCAGATCCCTAATCCCACTTCGCTGCAAAATTTTTATTCTTCTAGGTTGAAGCATTCGTTTCCAGTAACACTTTGAATTTTTAGGTTTCACTCTGTTTTCTCCTACATAGATAGCTGTGTTTGGAATTCTAAATCAAACACGGTTTGTGCTAGCTCCTTGAAACTTGACCAAATGAAGTAGTTCTAAGTTCTATCTCTATGGTTTGTTTCCTTTTGAAGTAACCCATGCAGAGACTGCCGAAAAACACTTTCGTTTGAAAGGGGTTGTCAAGCTTCCAAAAAACTACTAGTTTGCTGAAATCTCAGCAAACATTTTTTCACCAAATCTTGATGATACTTGGAGGTAATGATCAGTTCACTAATCCCACTTGGCTGCCCAATTTTTATCTTCTAGGTTGAAGCATTCGTTTCCAGTAACAGTTTGAATATTTAGGTTTCACTCTGTTTTCTCCTACATAGATAGCTGTGTTTGGAATTCTAAATCAAACACGGTTTGTGCTAGCTCCTTGAAACTTGACCAAATGAAGTAGTTCTAAGTTCTATCTCTATGGTTTGTTTCCTCTTGAAGTATCCCATGCAGAGACTGGCGAAAAACACTTTCGTTTGAAAGGGGTTGATAGTTTACAAAAAACTACTAGTTTGCTGAAATCTCAGCAAACATTTTTTCACCAAATCTTGATGATACTTGGTGGTAATGATCAGTTCAATAAGCCCACTTGGCTGCCCAATTTTCACTCTTCTAGGTTAAAGCATTCGTTTCCAGTAACACTTTGAATTTTTAGGTTTCACTCTGTTTTCTGCTATATAGATAGATGTGTTTGAAACTCTAAATCAAACACGGTTTGTGCTAGCTCCTTGAAACTTGACCAAATAAAGTAGTTCTAAGTTCTATCTCTATGGTTTGTTTCCTCTTGAAGTACCCCATGCAGAGACTGGCGAAAAACACTTTCCTTTGAAAGAGGTTGCCAAGCTTCCAAAAAACTACTAGTTTGCTGAAATCTCAGCAAACATTTTTTCACCAAATCTTGATGATACTTGGTGGTAATGATCAGTTCACTAATCCCACTGCTGCCCAATTTTTATTCTTCTAGGTTAAAGGATTTGTTTCCAGTAACACTTTGAATTTTTAGGTTTCACTCTGTTTTCTCCTACATAGATAGCTGTGTTAGGAATTCTAAATCAAACACGGATTGTGCTAGCTCCTTGAAACTTGACCAAATGAAGTAGTTCTATGTTCTATCTCTATGGTTTGTTTCCTCTTGAAGTACCGCATGCAGAGACTGGCAAAAAACACTTTCGTTTGAAAGGGTTTGCCAAGCTTCCAAAAACCTACTAGTTTGCTGAAATCTCAGCAAACTTTTTCTCACCAAATCTTGATGATACTTGGTGGTAATGATCAGTTCACTAAGCCCTCTTGGCTGCAAAATTTTCACTCTTCTAGATTCAAGGGTTCGTTTCCAGTAACACTTTGTATTTTTAGGTTTCACTCTGTTTTCTCCTACATAGATAGCTGTGTTTGGAATTCTAAATCATACACCGTTTGTGCTAGCTCCTTGAAACTTGACCAAATGAAGTAGTTCTAAGTTCTATCTCTATGCTTTTTTTCCTCTTGAAGTACCCCATGCAGAGCCTGGCGAAAAACACTTTCGTTTGAAAGGGGTTGCCAAGCTTCCAAAAAACTACTAGTTTGCTGAAATCTCAGCAAACATTATTTCACCAAATCTTGATGATACTTGGTGGTAATGATCAGTTCACTAAGCCCACTTGGCTGCCCAATTTTCACTCTTCTAGGTTCAAGCTTTCGTTTCCAGTAACACTTTGAATTTTTAGGTTTCACTCTGTTTTCTGCTACATAGATAGATGTGTTTGAAACTCTAAATCAAACACGACTTGTGCTAGCTCCTTGAAACTTGACCAAATGTAGTAGTTCTAAGTTCTATCTCTATGGTTTGTTTCCTCTTGAAGTACCCCATGCAGAGACTGGCGAAAAACACTTTCGTTTGAAAGGGGTTGCCAAATTTCCAAAAAACTTCTAGTTTGCTGAAATCTCAGCAAACATTTTTTCACAAAATCTTGATGATACTTGCTGGTAATGATCAGTTCACTAAGCCCTCTTGGCTGTCCAATTTTCACTCTTCTATGTTCAAGCGTTCGTTTCCAGTAACACTTTGAAATTTTAGGTTTCACTCTGTTTTCTGCTATATAGATAGATGTGTTTGAAACTCTAAATCAAACACGGTGTGTGCTAGCTCCTTGAAACTTGACCAAATGAAGTAGTTCTAAGTTCTATCTCTATGCTTTTTTTCCTCTTGAAGTACCGAATGCAGAGCCTGGCGAAAAACACTTTCGTTTGAAAGGGGTTGCCAAGCTTCCAAAAAACTACTAATTTGCTGAAATCTCAGCAAACATTTTTTCACCAAATCTTGATGATACTTGGTGGTAATGATCAGTTCACTAAGCCCACTTGGCTGCCCAATTTTCACTCTTCTAGGTTCAAGCGTTCGTTTCCAGTAACACTTTGAATTTTTAGGTTTCACTCTGTTTTCTGCTATATAGATAGAAGTGTTTGAAACTCTAAATCAAACACGGTTTGTGCTAGCTCCTTGAAACTTGACCAAATAAAGTAGTTCTACGTTCTATCTCTATGGTTTGTTTCCTCTTGAAGTACCCCATGTAGAGACTGGCGAAAAACACTTTGATTTGAAAGGGGTTGCCAAGCTTCCAAAAAACTACTAGTTTGCTGAAATCTCAGAAAATATTTTTTCACCAAATCTTGATGATACTTGGTGGTAATGATCCGTTCCCTAATCCCACTTGTCTGCAAAATTTTTATTCTTCTAGGTTGAAGCATTCGTTTCCAGTAACAGTTTGAATTTTTAGGTTTCACTCTGTTTTCTCCTACATAGATAGTTGTCTTTGGAATTCTAAATCAAACACGGTTTGTGCTAGGTTCTTGAAACGTGACCAAATGAAGTAGTTCTAAGTTCTATCTCTATGGTTTGTTTCCTCTTGAAGTAACCCATGCAGAGACTGGTGAAAAACACTTTCGTTTGAAAGGGGTTGCTAAGCTTCCAAAAAACTACTAGTTTGCTGAAATCTCAGCAAAATTTTTTTCACCAAATCTTGATGATACTTGGTGGTAATGATCAGTTCACTAAGCCCACTTGGCTGCCCAATTTTCACTCTTCTAGGTTCAAGCGTTCGTTTCCAGTAACACTTTGAATTTTTAGGTTTCACTCTGTTTTCTGCTACATAGATAGATGTGTTTGAAACTCTAAATCAAACACGGTTTGTCTAGCTCTTTGAAACTTGACCAAATGTATTAGTTCTAAGTTCTATCTCTATGGTTTGTTTCCTCTTGAAGTACCCCATGCAGAGACTGGCGAAAAACACTTTCGTTTGAAAGGGGTTGCCAAGCTTCCAAAAAAACTTCTAGTTTGCTGAAATCTCAGCAAACATTTTTTCACCAAATCTTGATGATACTTGCTGGTAATGATCAGTTCACTAAGCACTCTTGGCTGCCCAATTTTGACACTTCTAGGTTCAAGCGTTCGTTTCCAGTAACACTTTGATTTTTTAGGTTTCACTCTGTTTTCTGCTATATAGATAGATGTGTTTGAAACTCTAAATCAAACACGGTTTGTGCTAGCTTCTTGAAACTTGACCAAATGAAGTAGTTCTAAGTTCTATCTCTATGGTTTGTTTCCTCTTGAAGTATCCCATGCAGAGACTGGTGAAAAACACTTTCGTTTGAAAGGGGTTGCCAAATTCCAAAAAACTACTAGTTTGCTAAAATCTCAGCAAACATTTTTTCACCAAATCTTGATGATACTTGGTGCTAATGATCAGTTCACTAAGCCCACTTGGCTGCCCAATTTTCACTCTTCTAGGTTCAAGCGTTCGTTTCCAGTAACAGTTTGAATTTTTAGGTTTCACTCTGTTTTCTCCTACATAGATAGCTGTGTTTGGAATTCTAAATCAAACACGGTTTGTGCTAGCTCCTTGGAACTTGACCAAATGAAGTAGTTCTAAGTTCTATCTCTATGGTTTGTTTCTTCTTGAAGTACCCCATGCAGACACTTCCGAAAAGCACTTTCGTTTGAAAGGGGTTGTCAAATTTCCAAAAAACTACTAGTTTGCTGAAATCTCAGCAAACATTTTTTCACCAAATCTTGATGTACTTCGTGGTAATCATCAGTTCACTAATCCCACTTGGCTCCCCAATTTTTATTCTTCTAGGTTGAAGCATTCGTTTCAAGTAACAGTTTGAAATTTTAGGTTTCACTCTGTTTTCTCCTACATAGATAGCTGTGTTTGGAATTCTAAATCAAACACGGTTTGTGCTAGCTCCTTGAAACTTGACCAAATGAAGTAGTTCTAAGTTCTATATCTTTGGTTTGTTTCCTCTTGAAGTACCCCATGCAGAGACTGGCGAAAAACACTTTCGTTTGAAAGGGGTTGCCAAGCTTCCAAAAAACTACTAGTTTTCTGAAATCTCAGCAAAAATTTTTTCACCAAATCTTGATGATACTTGGTGGTAATGATCAGTTCACTAAGCCCACTTGGCTGCCAAATCTTCACTCTTCTAGGTTCAAGCGTTCGTTTCCAGTAACACTTTGAATTTTTAGGTTTCACTCTGTTTTCTGCTATATAGGTAGATGTGTTTGAAACTCTAAATCAAACACGGTTTGTGCTAGCTTCTTGAAACTTGACCAAATGAAGTTGTTCTAAGTTCTATCTCTATGGTTTGTTTCCTCTTGAAGTATCCCATGCAGAGACTGGCGAAAAACACTTTCGTTGGAAAGGGGTTGCCAAGCTTCCAAAAAACTACTAGTTTGCTGAAATATCAGCAAATATTTTTTCACCAAATCTTGATGATACTTGGTGGTTATGATCAGTTCACTAAGCCCACTTGGCTGCCCAATTTTCACTCTTCTAAGTTCAAGCGTTCGTTTCCAGTAACACTTTGAATTTTTAGGTTTCACTCTGTTTTCTGCTATATAGATAGATGTGTTTGAAACTCTAAATCAAACACGGTTTGTGCTAGCTCCTTGAAACTTGACCAAATGAAGTAGTTCTAAGTTCTATCTCTATGGTTTGTTTCCTCTTGAAGTATCCCATGCAGAGACTGGCGAAAAACACTTTCGTTTGAAAGGGGTTGCCAAGCTTCCAAAAAACTACTAGTTTGCTGAAATCTCAGCAAACATTTTTTCAGCAAACCTTGATGATACTTGGTGGTAATGATCAGTTCAATAAGCACACTTGGCTGCCCAATTTTCACACTTCTAGGTTCAAGCGTTCGTTTCCAGTAACAGTTTGAATTTTTAGGTTTCACTCTGTTTTCTCCTACATAGATAGCTGTGTTTGGAATTCTAAATCAAACACGGTTTGTGCTAGCTCCTTGAAACTTGACCAAATGAAGTAGTTCTAAGTTCTATCTCTATGGTTTGTTTCCTCTTGAAGTAACCCATGCAGAGACTGGTGAAAAACACTTTCGTTTGAAAGGGGTTGCCAAGCTTCCAAAAAACTACTAGTTTGCTGAAATCTCAGCAAAATTTTTTTCACCAAATCTTGATGATACTTGGTGGTAATGATCAGTTCACTAAGCCCACTTGGCTGCCCAATTTTCACTCTTCTAGGTTCAAGCGTTCGTTTCCAGTAACACTTTGAATTTTTAGGTTTCACTCTGTTTTCTGCTACATAGATAGATGTGTTTGAAACTCTAAATCAAACACGGTTTGTCTAGCTCTTTGAAACTTGACCAAATGTAGTAGTTCTAAGTTCTATCTCTATGGTTTGTTTCCTCTTGAAGTACCCCATGCAGAGACTGGCGAAAAACACTTTCGTTTGAAAGGGGTTGCCAAGCTTCCAAAAAAACTTCTAGTTTGCTGAAATCTCAGCAAACATTTTTTCACCAAATCTTGATGATACTTGCTGGTAATGATCAGTTCACTAAGCACTCTTGGCTGCCCAATTTTGACACTTCTAGGTTCAAGCGTTCGTTTCCAGTAACACTTTGATTTTTTAGGTTTCACTCTGTTTTCTGCTATATAGATAGATGTGTTTGAAACTCTAAATCAAACACGGTTTGTGCTAGCTTCTTGAAACTTGACCAAATGAAGTAGTTCTAAGTTCTATCTCTATGGTTTGTTTCCTCTTGAAGTATCCCATGCAGAGACTGGTGAAAAACACTTTCGTTTGAAAGGGGTTGCCAAATTCCAAAAAACTACTAGTTTGCTAAAATCTCAGCAAACATTTTTTCACCAAATCTTGATGATACTTGGTGCTAATGATCAGTTCACTAAGCCCACTTGGCTGCCCAATTTTCACTCTTCTAGGTTCAAGCGTTCATTTCCAGTAACACTTTGAATTTTTAGGTTTCACTCTGTTTTCTCCTACATAGATAGCTGTGTTTGGAATTCTAAATCAAACACGGTTTGTGCTAGCTCCTTGGAACTTGACCAAATGAAGTAGTTCTAAGTTCTATCTCTATGGTTTGTTTCTTCTTGAAGTACCCCATGCAGACACTTCCGAAAAGCACTTTCGTTTGAAAGGGGTTGTCAAATTTCCAAAAAACTACTAGTTTGCTGAAATCTCAGCAAACATTTTTTCACCAAATCTTGATGTACTTCGTGGTAATCATCAGTTCACTAATCCCACTTGGCTCCCCAATTTTTATTCTTCTAGGTTGAAGCATTCGTTTCAAGTAACAGTTTGAAATTTTAGGTTTCACTCTGTTTTCTCCTACATAGATAGCTGTGTTTGGAATTCTAAATCAAACACGGTTTGTGCTAGCTCCTTGAAACTTGACCAAATGAAGTAGTTCTAAGTTCTATATCTTTGGTTTGTTTCCTCTTGAAGTACCCCATGCAGAGACTGGCGAAAAACACTTTCGTTTGAAAGGGGTTGCCAAGCTTCCAAAAAACTACTAGTTTTCTGAAATCTCAGCAAAAATTTTTTCACCAAATCTTGATGATACTTGGTGGTAATGATCAGTTCACTAAGCCCACTTGGCTGCCAAATCTTCACTCTTCTAGGTTCAAGCGTTCGTTTCCAGTAACACTTTGAATTTTTAGGTTTCACTCTGTTTTCTGCTATATAGGTAGATGTGTTTGAAACTCTAAATCAAACACGGTTTGTGCTAGCTTCTTGAAACTTGACCAAATGAAGTTGTTCTAAGTTCTATCTCTATGGTTTGTTTCCTCTTGAAGTATCCCATGCAGAGACTGGCGAAAAACACTTTCGTTGGAAAGGGGTTGCCAAGCTTCCAAAAAACTACTAGTTTGCTGAAATATCAGCAAATATTTTTTCACCAAATCTTGATGATACTTGGTGGTTATGATCAGTTCACTAAGCCCACTTGGCTGCCCAATTTTCACTGTTCTAAGTTCAAGCGTTCGTTTCCAGTAACACTTTGAATTTTTAGGTTTCACTCTGTTTTCTGCTATATAGATAGATGTGTTTGAAACTCTAAATCAAACACGGTTTGTTCTAGCTCCTTGAAACTTGACCAAATGAAGTAGTTCTAAGTTCTATCTCTATGGTTTGTTTCCTCTTGAAGTATCCCATGCAGAGACTGGCGAAAAACACTTTCGTTTGAAAGGGGTTGCCAAGCTTCCAAAAAACTACTAGTTTGCTGAAATCTCAGCAAACATTTTTTCAGCAAACCTTGATGATACTTGGTGGTAATGATCAGTTCAATAAGCACACTTGGCTGCCCAATTTTCACACTTCTAGGTTCAAGCGTTCGTTTCCAGTAACAGTTTGAATTTTTAGGTTTCACTCTGTTTTCTCCTACATAGATAGCTGTGTTTGGAATTCTAAATCAAACACGGTTTGTGCTAGCTCCTTGAAACTTGACCAAATGAAGTAGTTCTAAGTTCTATCTCTATGGTTTGTTTCCTCTTGAAGTACCCCATGCAGAGACTGCCGAAAAGCACTTTCGTTTTAAAGGGTTTGCCAAGCTTCCAAAAAACTACTAGTTTGCTGAAATCTCAGCAAAAATTTTTTCACCAAATCTTGATGATACTTGGTTGTAATGATCAGTTCACTAAGCACTCTTGGCTGCCCAATTTTCACTCTTCTTGGTTCAAGCGTTCGTTTCCAGTAACACTTTGAATTTTTAGGTTTCACTCTGTTTTCTCCTACATAGATAGCTGTGTTTGGAATTCTAATTCAAACACGGTTTGTGCTAGCTCCTTGAAACTTGACAAAATGAAGTAGTTCTAAGTTCTATCTCTATGGTTTGTTTCCTCTTGAAGTAACCCATGCAGAGACTGGCGAAAAACACTTTCGTTTGAAAGGGGTTGCCAAGCTTCCAAAAAACTACTAGTTTGCTGAAATCTCAGCAAACATTTTTTCACCAAATCATGATGATACTTGGTGGTAATGATCAGTTCACTAAGCCCACTTGGCTGCCCAATTTTCACTCTTCTAAGTTCAAGCGTTCGTTTTGGGTAACACTTTGAATATGTAGGTTTCACTCTGTTTTCTCCTACATAGATAGCTGTGTTTGGAATTCTAATTCAAACACGGTTTGTGCTAGCTCCTTGAAACTTGACCAAATGAAGTAGTTCTAAGTTCTATCTCTATGGTTTGTTTCCTCTTGAAGTACCCCATGCAGAGACTGGCGAAAAACACTTTCGTTTGAAGGGGGTTGCCAAGCTTCCAAAAAACTACTAGTTTGCTGAAATCTCAGCAAACATTTTTCCACCAAATCTTGATGATACTTGGTGGTAATGATGAGTTCACTAATCCCACTTGGCTGCCCAATTTTTATTCTTCTAGGTTCAAGAGTTCGTTTCCAGTATCAGTTTGAATTTTTAGGTTTCACTCTGTTTTCTCCTACATAGATAGCTGTGTTTGGAATTCTAAATCAAACACGGTTTGTGCTAGCTCCTTGAAACTTGACCAAATGAATTAGTTCTAAGTTCTATCTCTCTGGTTTGTTTCCTCTTGAAATACACCATGCAGACACTGGCGAAAAGCACTTTCGTTTGAAAGGGGTTGCCAAGCTTCCAAAAAACTACTAGTTTGCTGAAATCTCAGCAAACATTTTTTCACCAAATCTTGATGATACTTGGTGGTAATGATCAGTTCACTAAGCACTCTTGGCTGCCCAATTTTCACTCTTCTTGGTTCAAGCGTTCGTTTCCAGTAACACTTTGAATTTTTAGGTTTCACTCTGTTTTCTCCTACATAGATAGCTGTGTTTGGAATTCTAAATCAAACACGGTTTGTGCTAGCTCCTTGAAACTTGACCAAATGAAGTAGTTCTAAGTTTTATCTCTATGGTTTGTTTCCTCTTGAAGAACCCCATGCAGAGACTGGCGAAAAACACTTTCGTTTGAAAGGGGTTGCCAAGCTTCCAAAAAACTACTAGTTTGCTGAAATCTCAGCAAACACTTTTTCACCAAATCTTGATGAGACGTGGTGGTAATGATCAGTTCACTAAGCCCACTTGGCTGCCCAATTTTCACTCTTCTAGGTTCAAGCGTTCGTTTTGGGTAACACTTTGAATATTTAGGTTTCACTCTGTTTTCTCCTACATAGATAGCTGTGTTTGGAATTCTAAATCAATTACGGTTTGTGCTAGCTCCTTGGAACTTGACCAAATGAAGTAGTTTAAGTTCTATCTCTATGGTTTGTTTCCTCTTGAAGTACCCCATGCAGAGACTCGCGAAAAGAACTTTCGTTTGAAAGGGGTTGCCAAATTTCCAAAAAACTACTAGTTTGCTGAAATCTCAGCAAACATTTTTTCACCAAATCTTGATGTACTTGGTGGTAATCATGAGTTCACTAAGCCCACTTGGCTGCCCAATTTTCACTCTTCAAGGTTCAAGCGTTCGTTTCCAGTAACACTTTGAATTTTTAGGTTTCACTCTGTTTTCTGCTATATAGATAGATGTGTTTGAAACTCTAAAACAAACACGGTTTGTGCTAGCTCCTTGAAACTTGACCAAATGAAGTACTTCTAAGTTCTATCTCTATGGTTTGTTTCCTCTTGAAGTATCCCATGCAGAGACTGGCGAAAAACACTTTCGTTTGAAAGGGGTTGCCAAGCTTCCAAAAAACTACTAGTTTGCTAAAATCTCAGCAAACATTTTTTCACCAAATCTTGATGATACTTGGTGGTAATGATCAGTTCAATAAGCCCACTTGGCTGCCCAATTTTCACTCTTCTAGGTTCAAGCGTTCGTTTACAGTAACACTTTGAATTTTTAGGTTTCACTCTGTTTTCTGCTATATAGATAGAAGTGTTTGAAACTCTAAATCAAACACGGTTTGTGCTAGCTCCTTGAAACTTGACCAAATGAAGTAGTTCCAAGTTCTATCTCTATGGTTTGTTTCCTTTTGAAGTACCCCATGCAGAGACTGGCGAAAAACACTTTTGTTTGAAAGGGGTTGCCAAGCTTCCAAAAACCTACTAGTTTGTTGAAATCTCAGCAAACATTTTTTCACCAAATCTTGATGATACTTGGTGGTAATGATCAGGTCACTAAGCCCTCTTGGCTGCAAAATTTTCACTCTTCTAGGTTCAAGCGTTCGCTTCCAGTTACACTTTGAATTTTTAGGTTTCACTCTGTTTTCTCCTACGTAGATAGCTGTGTTTGGAATTCTAAATCAAACACGGTTTGTGCTAGCTCCTTGAAACTTGACCAAATGAAGTAGTTCTAAGTTCTATCTCTATGGTTTGTTTCCTCTTGAAATACCCCATGCAGAGACTGGTGAAAAACACTTTCGTTTGAAGGGGGTTGCCAAGCTTCCAAAAAACTACTAGTTTGCTGAAATCTCAGCAAACATTTTTTCACCAAATCTTGATGAAACTTGGTGGTAATGATGAGTTCACTAATCCCACTTGGCTGCCCAATTTTTATTCTTCTAGGTTCAAGCGTTCGTTTCCAGTAACAGTTTGAATTTTTAGGTTTCACTCTCTTTTCTCCTACATAGATAGCTGTGTTTGGAATTCTAAATCAAACACGGTTTGTGCTAGCTCCTTGAAACTTGACCAAATGAAGAAGTTCTAATTTCTATCTCTCTGGTTTGTTTCCTCTTGAAATACACTATGCAGACACTGGCGAAAAGCACTTTCGTTTGAAAGGGGTTGCCAAGCTTCCAAAAAACTACTAGTTTGCTGAAATCTCAGCAAACATTTTTTCACCAAAACTTGATAATACTTGGTGGTAATGATCAGTTCACTAATCCCACTTGGCTGCCCAATTTTTATTCTTCTAGGTTCAAGCGTTCGTTTCCAGTAACAGTTTGAATTTTTAGGTTTCACTCTGTTTTCTCCTACATAGATAGCTGTGTTTGGAATTCTAAATCAAACACGGTTTGTGCTAGCTCCTTGAAATTTGACCAAATGAAGTAGTTCTAAGTTCTATCTCTATGGTTTGTTTCCTCTTGAAGTACCCCATGCAGAGTCTGGCGAAAAGCACTTTCGTTTGAAAGGGGTTGCCAAGCTTCCAAAAAACTACTAGTTTGCTGAAATCTCAGCAAACATTTTTTCACCAAATCTTGATGATACTTCGTGGTAATGATCAGTTAACTAATCCCACTTGGCTGCCCAATTTTTATTCTTCTAGGTTGAAGCATTCGTTTCCAGTAACAGTTTGAATTTTTAGGTTTCACTCTGTTTTCTCCTACATAGATAGCTGTGTTTGGAATTCTAAATCAAACACGGTTTGTGCTAGCTCCTTGAAACTTGACCAAATGAAGTAGTTCTAAGTTCTATCTCTATGGTTTGTTTCCTCTTGAAGTACCCCATGCAGAGCCTGGCGAAAAACACTTTCGTTTGAAAGGGGTTGCCAAGCTTCCAAAAAACTACTAGTTTGCTGAAATCTCAGGAAACATTTTTTCACCAAATCTTGATGATACTTGGTGGTAATGATCAGTTCACTAATCCCACTTGGCTCCCCAATTTTTATTCTTCTAGGTTGAAGCATTCGTTTCAAGTAACAGTTTGAATTTTTAGGTTTCACTCTGTTTTCTCCTACATAGATAGCTGTGTTTGGAATTCTAAATCAAACACGGTTTGTGCTAGCTCCTTGAAACTTGACCAAATGAAGTAGTTCTAAGTTCTATCTCTATGGTTTGTTTCCTCTTGAAGTACCCCATGCAGAGACTGGCGAAAAGCACTTTCGTTTGAAAGGGCTTGCCAAGCTTCCAAAAAACTACTAGTTTGCTGAAATCTCAGCAAACATATTTTCACCAAATCTTGATGATACTTGGTGGTAACGATCAGTTCACTAAGCACTCTAGGCTGCCCAATTTTCTCTCTTCTTGGTTCAAGCGTTCGTTTCCAGTAACACTTTGAAATTTTAGGTTTCACTCTGTTTTCTTCTACATAGATAGCTGTGTTTGGAATTCTAAATCAAACACGGTTTGTGCTAGCTCCTTGACACTTGACCAAATGAAGTCGTTCTAAGTTCTATCTCTCTGGTTTGTTTCCTCTTGAAGTACCCCATGCAGAGACTGGCGAAAAACAGTTTCGTTTGAAAGGGTTTGCCAAGCTTCCAAAAAACTACTAGTTTGCTGAAATCTCAGCAAACATTTTTTCACCAAATCTTGATGATACTTGGTGGTAATGATCAGTTCACTAAGCCCACTTGGCTGCCCAATCTACACTCTTCTAGGTTCAAGCGTTCGTTTCCAGTAACACTTTGAATTTTTAGGTTTCACTCTGTTTTCTGCTATATAGGTAGATGTGTTTGAAACTCTAAAACAAACACGGTTTGTGCTAGCTTCTTGAAACTTGACCAAATGAAGTAGTTCTAAGTTCTATCTCTATGGTTTGTTTACTCTTGAAGTATCCCATGCAGAGACTGGCGAAAAACACTTTCGTTTGAAAGGGGTTGCCAAGCTTCCAAAAAACTACTAGTTTGCTGAAATATCAGCAAACATTTTTTCACCAAATCTTGATGATACTTGGTGGTTATGATCAGTTCACTAAGCCCACTTGGCTGCCCAATTTTCACTCTTCTAAGTTCAAGCGTTCGTTTCCAGTAACACTTTGAATTTTTAGGTTTCACTCTGTTTTCTGCTATATAGATAGATGTGTTTGAAACTCTAAATCAAACACGGTTTGTGCTAGCTCCTTGAAACTTGACAAAATGAAGTAGTTCTAAGTTCTATCTCTATGGTTTGTTTCCTCTTGAAGTATCCCATGCAGAGACTGGCGAAAAACACTTTCGTTTGAAAGGGGTTGCCAAGCTTCCAAAAAACTACTAGTTTGCTGAAATCTCAGCAAACTTTTTTTCACCAAATCATGATGATACTTGGTGGTAATGATCAGTTCACTAAGCCCACTTGGCTGCCCAATTTTCACTCTTCTAGGTTCAAGCGTTCATTTTGGGTAACACTTTGAATATGTAGGTTTCACTCTGTTTTCTCCTACATAGAGAGCTGTGTTAGGAATTCTAAATCAAACACGGTTTGTGCTAGCTCCTTGAAACTTGACCAAATGAAGTAGTTCTAAGTTCTATCTCTATGGTTTGTTTCCTCTTAAAGTACCCCATGCAGAGACTGGCGAAAAACACTTTCGTTTGAAAGGGGTTGCCAAGCTTCCAAAAACCTACTAGTTTGCTGAAATCTCAGCAAACATTTTTTCACCAAATCTTGATGATACTTGGTGGTAATGATCAGTTCACTAAGCCCACTTGGCTGCCCAATCTTCACTCTTCTAGGTTCAAGCGTTCGTTTCCAGTAACACTTTGAATTTTTAGGTTTCACTCTGTTTTCTGCTACATAGATAGATGTGTTTGAAACTCTAAATCAAACACGGTTTGTGCTAGCTCCTTGAAACTTGACCAAATGTAGTAGTTCTAAGTTCTATCTCTATGGTTTGTTTCCCCTTGAAGTACCCCATGCAGAGACTGGCGAAAAACACTTTCGTTTGAAAGGAGTTGCCAAGCTTTCAAAAAACTTCTAGTTTGCTGAAATCTCAGCAAACATTTTTTCACCAAATCTTGATGATACTTGCTGGTAATGATCAGTTTACTAAGCCCTCTTGGCTGCCCAATTTTCACTCTTCTAGGTTCAAGCGTTCGTTTCCAGTAACACTTTGAATTTTTAGGTTTCACTCTGTTTTCTGCTATATAGGTAGATGTGTTTGAAACTCTAAATCAAACACGGTTTGTGCTAGCTTCTTGAAACTTGACCAAATGAAGTATTTCTAAGTTCTATCTCTATGGTTTGTTTACTCTTGAAGTATCCCATGCAGAGACTGGCGAAAAACACTTTCGTTTGAAAGGGGTTGCCAAGCTTCCAAAAAACTACTAGTTTGCTGAAATCTCAGCAAACATTTTTTCACCAAATCTTCATGATACTTGGTGGTAATGATCAGGTCAATAAGCCCACTTGGCTGCCCAATTTTCACACTTCTAGGTTCAAGCGTTCGTTTCTAGTAACAGTTTGAATTTTTAGGTTTCACTCTGTTTTCTCCTACATAGATAGCTGTGTTTGGAATTCTAAATCAAACACGGTTTGTGCTAGCTCCTTGAAACTTGACAAAATGAAGTAGTTCTAAGTTCTATCTCTATGGTTTGTTTCTCTTGAAGTACCCCATGCAGAGACTGGCGAAAAACACTTTCGTTTGAAAGGGGTTGCCAAGCTTCCAAAAAACTACTAGTTTGCTGAAATCTCAGCAAACATTTTTTCACCAAATCATGATGATACTTGGTGGTAATGATCAGTTCACTAAGCCCACTTGGCTGCCCAATCTTCACTCTTCTAGGTTCAAGCGTTCGTTTCCAGTAACACTTTGAATTTTTAGGTTTCACTCTGTTTTCTGCTACATAGATAGATGTGTTTGAAACTCTAAATCAAACACGGTTTGTGCTAGCTCCTTGAAACTTGACCAAATGTAGTAGTTCTAAGTTCTATCTCTATGGTTTGTTTCCCCTTGAAGTACCCCATGCAGAGACTGGCGAAAAACACTTTCGTTTGAAAGGAGTTGCCAAGCTTTCAAAAAACTTCTAGTTTGCTGAAATCTCAGCAAACATTTTTTCACCAAATCTTGATGATACTTGCTGGTAATGATCAGTTTACTAAGCCCTCTTGGCTGCCCAATTTTCACTCTTCTAGGTTCAAGCGTTCGTTTCCAGTAACACTTTGAATTTTTAGGTTTCACTCTGTTTTCTGCTATATAGGTAGATGTGTTTGAAACTCTAAATCAAACACGGTTTGTGCTAGCTTCTTGAAACTTGACCAAATGAAGTATTTCTAAGTTCTATCTCTATGGTTTGTTTACTCTTGAAGTATCCCATGCAGAGACTGGCGAAAAACACTTTCGTTTGAAAGGGGTTGCCAAGCTTCCAAAAAACTACTAGTTTGCTGAAATCTCAGCAAACATTTTTTCACCAAATCTTCATGATACTTGGTGGTAATGATCAGGTCAATAAGCCCACTTGGCTGCCCAATTTTCACACTTCTAGGTTCAAGCGTTCGTTTCTAGTAACAGTTTGAATTTTTAGGTTTCACTCTGTTTTCTCCTACATAGATAGCTGTGTTTGGAATTCTAAATCAAACACGGTTTGTGCTAGCTCCTTGAAACTTGACAAAATGAAGTAGTTCTAAGTTCTATCTCTATGGTTTGTTTCTCTTGAAGTACCCCATGCAGAGACTGGCGAAAAACACTTTCGTTTGAAAGGGGTTGCCAAGCTTCCAAAAAACTACTAGTTTGCTGAAATCTCAGCAAACATTTTTTCACCAAATCATGATGATACTTGGTGGTAATGATCAGTTCACTAAGCCCACTTGGCTGCCCAATTTTCACTCTTCTAGGTTCAAGCGTTCGTTTTGGGTAACACTTTGAATATGTAGGTTTCACTCTGTTTTCTCCTACATAGATAGCTGTGTTAGGAATTCTAAATCAAACACGGTTTGTGCTAGCTCCTTGAAATTTGACCAAATTAAGTAGTTGTAAGTTCTATCTCTATGGTTTGTTTCCTCTTAAAGTACCCCATGCAGAGACTGGCGAAAAACACTTTCGTTTGAAAGGGGTTGCCAAGCTTCCAAAAACCTACTAGTTTGCTGAAATCTCAGCAAACATTTTTTCACCAAATCTTGATGATACTTGGTGGTAATGATCAGTTCACTAAGCCCTCTTGGCTGCAAAATTTTCACTCTTCTAGGTTCAAGCGTTCGTTTCCAGTTACACTTTGAATTTTTTGGTTTCACTCTGTTTTCTCCTACATAGATAGCTGTGTTTGGAATTCTAAATCAAACACCGTTTGTGCTAGCTCCTTGAAACTTGACCAAATGAAGTAGTTCTAAGTTCTATCTCTATGGTTTGTTTCCTCTTGAAGTACCCCATGCAGAGACTGGCGAAAAACACTTTCGTTTGAAGGGGGTTGCCAAGCTTCCAAAAAACTACTAGTTTGCTGAAATCTCAGCAAACATTTTTCCACCAAATCTTGATGAAACTTGGTGGTAATGATGAGTTCACTAATCCCACTTGGCTGCCCAATTTTCACACTTCTAGGTTCAAGCGTTCGTTTCTAGTAACAGTTTGAATTTTTAGGTTTCACTCTGTTTTCTCCTACATAGATAGCTGTGTTTGGAATTCTAAATCAACACGGTTTGTGCTAGCTCCTTGAAACTTGACCAAATGAATTAGTTCTAAGTTCTATCTCTCTGGTTTGTTTCTCTTGAAGTACCCCATGCAGAGACTGGCGAAAAACACTTTCGTTTGAAAGGGGTTGCCAAGCTTCCAAAAAACTACTAGTTTGCTGAAATCTCAGCAAACATTTTTTCACCAAATCATGATGATACTTGGTGGTAATGATCAGTTCACTAAGCCCACTTGGCTGCCCAATTTTTATTCTTCTAGGTTCAAGCGTTCGTTTCCAGTAACAGTTTGAATTTTTAGGTTTCACTCTGTTTTCTCCTACATAGATAGCTGTGTTTGGAATTCTAAATCAAACACGGTTTGTGCTAGCTCCTTGAAACTTGACCAAATGAAGTAGTTCTAAGTTCTATCTCTATGGTTTGTTTCCTCTTGAAGTACCCCATGCAGAGACTGCCGGAAAGCACTTTCGTTTGAAAGGGGTTGCCAAGCTTCCAAAAAACTACTAGTTTGCTGAAATCTCAGCAAACATTTTTTCGCCAAATCTTGATGATACTTGGTGGTAACGATCAGTTCACTAAGCACTCTTGGCTGCCCAATTTTCACTCTTCTTGGTTCAAGCGTTCGTTTCCAGTAACACTTTGAATTTTTAGGTTTCACTCTGTTTTCTCCTACATAGATAGCTGTGTTTGGAATTCTAAATCAAACACGGTTTGTGCTAGCTTCTTGAAACTTGACCAAATGAAGTACTTCTAAGTTCTATCTCTATGGTTTGTTTCCTCTTGAAGAACCCCATGCAGAGACTGGCGAAAAACACTTTCGTTTGAAAGGGGTTGCCAAGCTTCCAAAAAACTACTAGTTTGCTGAAATCTCAGCAAACACTTTTTCACCAAATCTTGATGAGACGTGGTGGTAATGATCAGTTCACTAAGCCCACTTGGCTGCCCAATTTTCACTCTTCTAGGTTCAAGCGTTCGTTTTGGGTAACACTTTGAATATTTAGGTTTCACTCTGTTTTCTCCTACATAGATAGCTGTGTTTGGAATTCTAAATCAATTACGGTTTGTGCTAGCTCCTTGGAACTTGACCAAATGAAGTAGTTCTAAGTTCTATCTCTATGGTTTGTTTCCTCTTGAAGTACCCCATGCAGAGACTGGCGAAAAGCACTTTCGTTTGAAAGGGGTTGCCAAATTTCCAAAAAACTACTAGTTTGCTGAAATCTCAGCAAACATTTTTTCACCAAATCTTGATGATACTTGGTGGTAATGATCAGTTCAATAAGCCCATTGGCTGCCCAATTTTCACTCTTCTAGGTTCAAGCGTTCGTTTCCAGTAACACTTTGAATTTTTAGGTTTCACTCTGTTTTCTCCTACATAGATAGCTGTGTTTGGAATTCTAAATCAAACACGGTTTGTGCTAGCTTCTTGAAACTTGACCAAATGAAGTACTTCTAAGTTCTATCTCTATGGTTTGTTTCCTCTTGAAGAACCCCATGCAGAGACTGGCGAAAAACACTTTCGTTTGAAAGGGGTTGCCAAGCTTCCAAAAAACTACTAGTTTGCTGAAATCTCAGCAAACACTTTTTCACCAAATCTTGATGAGACGTGGTGGTAATGATCAGTTCACTAAGCCCACTTGGCTGCCCAATCTTCACTCTTCTAGGTTCAAGCGTTCGTTTCCAGTAACACTTTGAATTTTTAGGTTTCACTCTGTTTTCTGCTACATAGATAGATGTGTTTGAAACTCTAAATCAAACACGGTTTGTGCTAGCTCCTTGAAACTTGACCAAATGTAGTAGTTCTAAGTTCTATCTCTATGGTTTGTTTCCCCTTGAAGTACCCCATGCAGAGACTGGCGAAAAACACTTTCGTTTGAAAGGAGTTGCCAAGCTTTCAAAAAACTTCTAGTTTGCTGAAATCTCAGCAAACATTTTTTCACCAAATCTTGATGATACTTGCTGGTAATGATCAGTTTACTAAGCCCTCTTGGCTGCCCAATTTTCACTCTTCTAGGTTCAAGCGTTCGTTTCCAGTAACACTTTGAATTTTTAGGTTTCACTCTGTTTTCTGCTATATAGGTAGATGTGTTTGAAACTCTAAATCAAACACGGTTTGTGCTAGCTTCTTGAAACTTGACCAAATGAAGTATTTCTAAGTTCTATCTCTATGGTTTGTTTACTCTTGAAGTATCCCATGCAGAGACTGGCGAAAAACACTTTCGTTTGAAAGGGGTTGCCAAGCTTCCAAAAAACTACTAGTTTGCTGAAATCTCAGCAAACATTTTTTCACCAAATCTTCATGATACTTGGTGGTAATGATCAGGTCAATAAGCCCACTTGGCTGCCCAATTTTCACACTTCTAGGTTCAAGCGTTCGTTTCTAGTAACAGTTTGAATTTTTAGGTTTCACTCTGTTTTCTCCTACATAGATAGCTGTGTTTGGAATTCTAAATCAAACACGGTTTGTGCTAGCTCCTTGAAACTTGACAAAATGAAGTAGTTCTAAGTTCTATCTCTATGGTTTGTTTCTCTTGAAGTACCCCATGCAGAGACTGGCGAAAAACACTTTCGTTTGAAAGGGGTTGCCAAGCTTCCAAAAAACTACTAGTTTGCTGAAATCTCAGCAAACATTTTTTCACCAAATCATGATGATACTTGGTGGTAATGATCAGTTCACTAAGCCCACTTGGCTGCCCAATTTTCACTCTTCTAGGTTCAAGCGTTCGTTTTGGGTAACACTTTGAATATGTAGGTTTCACTCTGTTTTCTCCTACATAGATAGCTGTGTTAGGAATTCTAAATCAAACACGGTTTGTGCTAGCTCCTTGAAATTTGACCAAATTAAGTAGTTGTAAGTTCTATCTCTATGGTTTGTTTCCTCTTAAAGTACCCCATGCAGAGACTGGCGAAAAACACTTTCGTTTGAAAGGGGTTGCCAAGCTTCCAAAAACCTACTAGTTTGCTGAAATCTCAGCAAACATTTTTTCACCAAATCTTGATGATACTTGGTGGTAATGATCAGTTCACTAAGCCCTCTTGGCTGCAAAATTTTCACTCTTCTAGGTTCAAGCGTTCGTTTCCAGTTACACTTTGAATTTTTTGGTTTCACTCTGTTTTCTCCTACATAGATAGCTGTGTTTGGAATTCTAAATCAAACACCGTTTGTGCTAGCTCCTTGAAACTTGACCAAATGAAGTAGTTCTAAGTTCTATCTCTATGGTTTGTTTCCTCTTGAAGTACCCCATGCAGAGACTGGCGAAAAACACTTTCGTTTGAAGGGGGTTGCCAAGCTTCCAAAAAACTACTAGTTTGCTGAAATCTCAGCAAACATTTTTCCACCAAATCTTGATGAAACTTGGTGGTAATGATGAGTTCACTAATCCCACTTGGCTGCCCAATTTTCACACTTCTAGGTTCAAGCGTTCGTTTCTAGTAACAGTTTGAATTTTTAGGTTTCACTCTGTTTTCTCCTACATAGATAGCTGTGTTTGGAATTCTAAATCAACACGGTTTGTGCTAGCTCCTTGAAACTTGACCAAATGAATTAGTTCTAAGTTCTATCTCTCTGGTTTGTTTCTCTTGAAGTACCCCATGCAGAGACTGGCGAAAAACACTTTCGTTTGAAAGGGGTTGCCAAGCTTCCAAAAAACTACTAGTTTGCTGAAATCTCAGCAAACATTTTTTCACCAAATCATGATGATACTTGGTGGTAATGATCAGTTCACTAAGCCCACTTGGCTGCCCAATTTTTATTCTTCTAGGTTCAAGCGTTCGTTTCCAGTAACAGTTTGAATTTTTAGGTTTCACTCTGTTTTCTCCTACATAGATAGCTGTGTTTGGAATTCTAAATCAAACACGGTTTGTGCTAGCTCCTTGAAACTTGACCAAATGAAGTAGTTCTAAGTTCTATCTCTATGGTTTGTTTCCTCTTGAAGTACCCCATGCAGAGACTGCCGGAAAGCACTTTCGTTTGAAAGGGGTTGCCAAGCTTCCAAAAAACTACTAGTTTGCTGAAATCTCAGCAAACATTTTTTCGCCAAATCTTGATGATACTTGGTGGTAACGATCAGTTCACTAAGCACTCTTGGCTGCCCAATTTTCACTCTTCTTGGTTCAAGCGTTCGTTTCCAGTAACACTTTGAATTTTTAGGTTTCACTCTGTTTTCTCCTACATAGATAGCTGTGTTTGGAATTCTAAATCAAACACGGTTTGTGCTAGCTTCTTGAAACTTGACCAAATGAAGTACTTCTAAGTTCTATCTCTATGGTTTGTTTCCTCTTGAAGAACCCCATGCAGAGACTGGCGAAAAACACTTTCGTTTGAAAGGGGTTGCCAAGCTTCCAAAAAACTACTAGTTTGCTGAAATCTCAGCAAACACTTTTTCACCAAATCTTGATGAGACGTGGTGGTAATGATCAGTTCACTAAGCCCACTTGGCTGCCCAATTTTCACTCTTCTAGGTTCAAGCGTTCGTTTTGGGTAACACTTTGAATATTTAGGTTTCACTCTGTTTTCTCCTACATAGATAGCTGTGTTTGGAATTCTAAATCAATTACGGTTTGTGCTAGCTCCTTGGAACTTGACCAAATGAAGTAGTTCTAAGTTCTATCTCTATGGTTTGTTTCCTCTTGAAGTACCCCATGCAGAGACTGGCGAAAAGCACTTTCGTTTGAAAGGGGTTGCCAAATTTCCAAAAAACTACTAGTTTGCTGAAATCTCAGCAAACATTTTTTCACCAAATCTTGATGATACTTGGTGGTAATGATCAGTTCAATAAGCCCATTGGCTGCCCAATTTTCACTCTTCTAGGTTCAAGCGTTCGTTTCCAGTAACACTTTGAATTTTTAGGTTTCACTCTGTTTTCTGCTATATAGATAGATGTGTTTGAAACTCTAAATCAAACAAGGTTTGTGCTAGCTCCTTGAAACTTGACCAAATAAAGTAGTTCTAAGTTATATCTCTATGGTTTGTTTCCTCTTGAAGTACCCCATGCAGAGACTGGCGAAAAACACTTTGGTTTGAAAGGGGTTGCCAAGCTTCCAAAAAACTACTACTTTGCTGAAATCTCAGCAAACATTTTTTCACCAAACCTTGATGATACTTGGTGGTAAAGATCAGTTCCCTAATCCCACTTGGCTGCAAAATTTTTATTCTTCTAGGTTGAAGCATTCGTTTCCAGTAACAGTTTGAATTTTTAGGTTTCACTCTGTTTTCTCCTACATAGATAGCTGTGTTTGGAATTCTAAATCAAACACGGTTTGTGCTAGCTCCTTGAAACTTGACCAAATGAATTAGTTCTAAGTTCTATCTCTATGGTTTGTTTCTCTTGAAGTACCCCATGCAGAGACTGGCGAAAAACACTTTCGTTTGAAAGGGGTTGCCAAGCTTCCAAAAAACTACTAGTTTGCTGAAATCTCAGCAAACATTTTTTCACCAAATCATGATGATACTTGGTGGTAATGATCAGTTCACTAAGCCCACTTGGCTGCCCAATTTTCACTCTTCTAGGTTCAAGCGTTCGTTTTGGGTAACACTTTGAATATGTAGGTTTCACTCTGTTTTCTCCTACATAGATAGCTGTGTTAGGAATTCTAAATCAAACACGGTTTGTGCTAGCTCCTTGAAATTTGACCAAATTAAGTAGTTGTAAGTTCTATCTCTATGGTTTGTTTCCTCTTAAAGTACCCCATGCAGAGACTGGCGAAAAACACTTTCGTTTGAAAGGGGTTGCCAAGCTTCCAAAAACCTACTAGTTTGCTGAAATCTCAGCAAACATTTTTTCACCAAATCTTGATGATACTTGGTGGTAATGATCAGTTCACTAAGCCCTCTTGGCTGCAAAATTTTCACTCTTCTAGGTTCAAGCGTTCGTTTCCAGTTACACTTTGAATTTTTTGGTTTCACTCTGTTTTATCCTACATAGATAGCTGTGTTTGGAATTCTAAATCAAACACCGTTTGTGCTAGCTCCTTGAAACTTGACCAAATGAAGTAGTTCTAAGTTCTATCTCTATGGTTTGTTTCCTCTTGAGGTACCCCATGCAGAGACTGGCGAAAAACACTTTCGTTTGAAGGGGGTTGCCAAGCTTCCAAAAAACTACTAGTTTGCTGAAATCTCAGCAAACATTTTTCCACCAAATCTTGATGAAACTTGGTGGTAATGATGAGTTCACTAATCCCACTTGGCTGCCCAATTTTAATTCTTCTAGGTTCAAGCGTTCGTTTCCAGTAACAGTTTGAATTTTTAGGTTTCACTCTGTTTTCTCCTACATAGATAGCTGTGTTTGGAATTCTAAATCAACACGGTTTGTGCTAGCTCCTTGAAACTTGACCAAATGAATTAGTTCTAAGTTCTATCTCTCTGGTTTGTTTCCTCTTGAAATACACCATGCAGACACTGGCGAAAAGCACTTTCGTTTGAAAGGGGTTGCCAAGCTTCCAAAAAACTACTAGTTTGCTGAAATCTCAGCAAACATTTTTTCACCAAATCTTGATAATACTTGGTGGTAATGATCAGTTCACTAATCCCACTTGATTGCCCAATTTTTATTCTTCTAGGTTCAAGCGTTCGTTTCCAGTAACAGTTTGAATTTTTAGGTTTCACTCTGTTTTCTCCTACATAGATAGCTGTGTTTGGAATTCTAAATCAAACACGGTTTGTGCTAGCTCCTTGAAACTTGACCAAATGAAGTAGTTCTAAGTTCTATCTCTATGGTTTGTTTCCTCTTGAAGTACCCCATGCAGAGACTGCCGGAAAGCACTTTCGTTTGAAAGGGGTTGCCAAGCTTCCAAAAAACTACTAGTTTGCTGAAATCTCAGCAAACATTTTTTCACCAAATCTTGATGATACTTGGTGGTAATGATCAGTTCACTAAGCACTCTTGGCTGCCCAATTTTCACTCTTCTTGGTTCAAGCGTTCGTTTCCAGTAACACTTTGAATTTTTAGGTTTCACTCTGTTTTCTCCTACATAGATAGCTGTGTTTGGAATTCTAAATCAAACACGGTTTGTGCTAGCTTCTTGAAACTTGACCAAATGAAGTACTTCTAAGTTCTATCTCTATGGTTTGTTTCCTCTTGAAGAACCCCATGCAGAGACTGGCGAAAAACACTTTCGTTTGAAAGGGGTTGCCAAGCTTCCAAAAAACTACTAGTTTGCTGAAATCTCAGCAAACACTTTTTCACCAAATCTTGATGAGACGTGGTGGTAATGATCAGTTCACTAAGCCCACTTGGCTGCCCAATTTTCACTCTTCTAGGTTCAAGCGTTCGTTTTGGGTAACACTTTGAATATTTAGGTTTCACTCTGTTTTCTCCTACATAGATAGCTGTGTTTGGAATTCTAAATCAATTACGGTTTGTGCTAGCTCCTTGGAACTTGACCAAATGAAGTAGTTCTAAGTTCTATCTCTATGGTTTGTTTCCTCTTGAAGTACCCCATGCAGAGACTGGCGAAAAGCACTTTCGTTTGAAAGGGGTTGCCAAATTTCCAAAAAACTACTAGTTTGCTGAAATCTCAGCAAACATTTTTTCACCAAATCTTGATGATACTTGGTGGTAATGATCAGTTCAATAAGCCCACTTGGCTGCCCAATTTTCACTCTTCTAGGTTCAAGCGTTCGTTTCCAGTAACACTTTGAATTTTTAGGTTTCACTCTGTTTTCTGCTATATAGATAGATGTGTTTGAAACTCTAAATCAAACAAGGTTTGTGCTAGCTCCTTGAAACTTGACCAAATAAAGTAGTTCTAAGTTATATCTCTATGGTTTGTTTCCTCTTGAAGTACCCCATGCAGAGACTGGCGAAAAACACTTTGGTTTGAAAGGGGTTGCCAAGCTTCCAAAAAACTACTACTTTGCTGAAATCTCAGCAAACATTTTTTCACCAAACCATGATGATACTTGGTGGTAAAGATCAGTTCCCTAATCCCACTTGGCTGCAAAATTTTTATTCTTCTAGGTTGAAGCATTCGTTTCCAGTAACAGTTTGAATTTTTAGGTTTCACTCTGTTTTCTCCTACATAGATAGCTGTGTTTGGAATTCTAAATCAAACACGGTTTGTGCTAGCTCCTTGAAACTTGACCAAATGAAGTAGTTCTAAGTTCTATCTCTATGGTTTGTTTCCTCTTGAAGTACCCCATGCAGAGCCTGGCGAAAAACACTTTCATTTGAAAGGGGTTGTCATGCTTCCAAAAAACTACTAGTTTGCTGAAATCTCAGCAAACATTTTTTCACCAAATCTTGATCATACTTGGTGGTAATGATCAGTTCAATAATCCCACTAGGCTGCCCAATTTTTATTCTTCTACGTTAAAGCATTCGTTTCCAGTAACAGTTTGAATTTTTAAGTTTCACTCTGTTTTCTCCTACATAGATAGCTGTGTTTGGAATTCTAAATCAAACACGGTTTGTGCTAGCTCCTTGAAACTTGACCAAATGAAGTAGTTCTAAGTTCAATCTCTATGGTTTGTTTCCTCTTGAAGTACCCCATGCAGAGACTGGCGAAAAGCACTTTCGTTTGAAAGGGGTTGCCAAGCTTCCGAAAAACTACTAGTTTGATGAAATCTCAGCAAACATTTTTTCACAAAATCTTGATGATACTTGGTGGTAATCATCAGTTCACTAAGCCCACTTGGCTGCCCAATTTTCACTCTTCTCGGTTCAAGCGTTGGTTTCCAGTAACACTTTGAATTTTTATTTTTCATTCTGTTTTCTGCTATATAGATAGATGTGTTTGAAACTCTAAATCAAACACGGTTTGTGCTATCTCCTTGAAACTTGACTAAATGAAGTAGTTCTAAGTTCTATCTCAATGGTTTGTTTCCTCTTGCAGTATCCCATGCGAGACTGGCGAAAAACTCTTTCGTTTGAAAGGGGTTGCCAAGCTTCCAAAAAACTACTAGTTTGCTGAAATCTCAGCAAACATTTTTTCACCAAATCTTGATGATACTTGGTGGTAATGATCTGTTCACTAATCCCACTTGGCTGCCCAATTTTTATTCTTCTAGGTTCAAGCGTTCGTTTCCAGTAACAGTTTGAATTTTTAGGTTTCACTCTGTTTTCTCCTACATAGATAGCTGTGTTTGGAATTCTAAATCAAACACGGTTTGTGCTAGCTCCTTGAAACTTGACCAAATGAAGTAGTTCTAAGTTCTATCTCTATGGTTTGTTTCCTCTTGAAGTACCCCATGCAGAGACTGGCGAAAAGCACTTTCGTTTGAAAGGGGTTGCCAAGCTTCCAAAAAACTTCTAGTTTGATGAAATCTCAGCAAACATTTTTTCACCAAATCTTGATGATACTTGGTGGTAATCATCAGTTCACTAAGCCCACTTGGCTGCCCAATTTTCACTCTTCTAAGTTCAAGCGTTCGTTTCCAGTAACACTTTGAATTTTTAGGTTTCACTCTTTCTTCTCCTACATAGATAGCTGTGTTTGGAATTCTAAATCCAACACGGTTTGTTCTACCTTCTTTAAACTTGACTAAATGAAGTAGTTCTAAGTTCTATCGCTATGGTTTGTTTCCTCTTGAAGTATCCCATGCAGAGACTGGCGAAAAACACTTTCGTTTGAAAGGGGTTGTCAAGCTTCCAAAAAACTACTAGTTTGCTGAAATCTCAGCAAACATTTATTCACCAAATCTTGATGATACTTGGTGGTAATCATCAGTTCACTAAGCGCACTTGGCTGCCCAATTTTCACTCTTCTAGGTTCAAGCGTTCATTTCCAGAAACACTTTGAATTTTTAGGTTTCACTCTGTTTTCTCCTACATAGATAGCTGTGTTTGGAATTCTAAATCAAACACGGTTTGTGCTAGCTCCTTGAAACTTGACCAAATGAAGTAGTTCTAAGTTCTATCTCTATGGTTTGTTTCCTCTTGAAGTACCCCATGCAGAGACTGGCGAAAAACACTTTCGTTTGAAAGGGGTTTCCAAGCTTCCAAAAAACTACTAGTTTGCTGAAATCTCAGCAAACATTTTTTCACCAAATCATGATGATACTTGGTGGTAATGATCAGTTCACTAAGCCCACTTGGCTGCCCAATTTTCACTCTTCTAGGTTCAAGCGTTCGTTTTGGGTAACACTTTGAATATGTAGGTTTCACTCTGTTTTCTCCTACATAGATAGCTGTGTTAGGAATTCTAAATCAAACACGGTTTGTGCTAGCTCCTTGAAACTTGACCAAATGAAGCAGTTCTAATTTCTATCTCTCTGGTTTGTTTCCTCTTGAAATACACTATGCAGACACTGGCGAAAAGCACTTTCGTTTGAAAGGGGTTGCCAAGCTTCCAAAAAACTACTAGTTTGCTGAAATCTCAGCAAACATTTTTCCACCAAATCTTGATGAAACTTGGTGGTAATGATGAGTTCACTAATCCCACTTGGCTGCCCAATTTTTATTCTTCTAGGTTCAAGCGTTCGTTTCCAGTAACAGTTTGAATTTTTAGGTTTCACTCTGTTTTCTCCTACATAGATAGCTGTGTTTGGAATTCTAAATCAACACGGTTTGTGCTAGCTCCTTGAAACTTGACCAAATGAATTAGTTCTAAGTTCTATCTCTCTGGTTTGTTTCCTCTTGAAATACACCATGCAGACACTGGCTAAAAGCACTTTCGTTTGAAAGGGGTTGCCAAGCTTCCAAAAAACTACTAGTTTGCTGAAATCTCAGCAAACATTTTTTCACCAAATCTTGATAATACTTGGTGGTAATGATCAGTTCACTAATCCCACTTGGCTGCCCAATTTTTATTCTTCTAGGTTCAAGCGTTCGTTTCCAGTAACAGTTTGAATTTTTAGGTTTCACTCTGTTTTCTCCTACATAGATAGCTGTGTTTGGAATTCTAAATCAAACACGGTTTGTGCTAGCTCCTTGAAACTTGACCAAATGAAGTAGTTCTAAGTTCTATCTCTATGGTTTGTTTCCTCTTGAAGTACCCCATGCAGAGACTGCCGGAAAGCACTTTCGTTTGAAAGGGGTTGCCAAGCTTCCAAAAAACTACTAGTTTGCTGAAATCTCAGCAAACATTTTTTCACCAAATCTTGATGATACTTGGTGGTAATGATCAGTTCACTAAGCACTCTTGGCTGCCCAATTTTCACTCTTCTTGGTTCAAGCGTTCGTTTCCAGTAACACTTTGAATTTTTAGGTTTCACTCTGTTTTCTCCTACATAGATAGCTGTGTTTGGAATTCTAAATCAAACACGGTTTGTGCTAGCTTCTTGAAACTTGACCAAATGAAGTAGTTCTAAGTTCTATCTCTATGGTTTGTTTCCTCTTAAAGAACCCCATGCAGAGACTGGCGAAAAACACTTTCGTTTGAAAGGGGTTGCCAAGCTTCCAAAAAACTACTAGTTTGCTGAAATCTCAGCAAACACTTTTTCACCAAATCTTGATGAGACGTGGTGGTAATGATCAGTTCACTAAGCCCACTTGGCTGCCCAATTTTCACTCTTCTAGGTTCAAGCGTTCGTTTTGAGTAACACTTTGAATATTTAGGTTTCACTCTGTTTTCTCCTACATAGATAGCTGTGTTTGGAATTCTAAATCAATTACGGTTTGTGCTGGCTCCTTGGAACTTGAACAAATGAAGTAGTTCTAAGTTCTATCTCTATGGTTTGTTTCCTCTTGAAGTACCCCATGCAGAGACTGGCGAAAAGCACTTTCGTTTGAAAGGGGTTGCCAAATTTCCAAAAAACTACTAGTTTGCTGAAATATCAGCAAACATTTTTTCACCAAATCTTGATGATACTTGGTGGTAATGATCAGTTCAATAAGCCCACTTGGCTGCCCAATTTTCACTCTTCTAGGTTCAAGCGTTCGTTTCCAGTAACACTTTGAATTTTTAGGTTTCACTCTGTTTTCTGCTATATAGATAGATGTGTTTGAAACTCTAAATCAAACAAGGTTTGTGCTAGCTCCTTGAAACTTGACCAAATAAAGTAGTTCTAAGTTCTATCTCTATGATTTGTTTCCCCTTGAAGTACCCCATGCAGAGACTGGCGAAAAACACTTTGGTTTGAAAGGGGTTGCCAAGCTTCCAAAAAACTACTACTTTGCTGAAATCTCAGCAAACTTTTTTTCACCAAATCTTGATGATACTTGGTGGTAAAGATCAGTTCCCTAATCCCACTTGGCTGCAAAATTTTTATTCTTCTAGGTTGAAACATTCGTTTCCAGTAACAGTTTGAATTTTTAGGTTTCACTCTGTTTTCTCCTACATAGATAGCTGTGTTTGGAATTCTAAATCAAACACGGTTTGTGCTAGCTTCTTGAAACTTGACCAAATGAAGTAGTTCTAAGTTCTATCTCTATGGTTTGTTTCCTCTTGAAGTACCCCATGCAGAGACTGGCGAAAAACAGTTTCTTTTGAAAGGGGTTGCCAAGCTTCCAAAAAACTACGAGTTTGCTGAAATCTCAGCAAACATTTTTTCACCAAATCTTGATGATACTTGGTGGTAATGATCAGTTCACTAATCCCACTTGGCTGCCCATTTTTTATTCTTCTAGGTTGAAGCATTCGTTTCCAGTAACAGTTTGAATTTTTAGGTTTCACTCTGTTTTCTCCTACATAGATAGCTGTGTTTGGAATTCTAAATCAAACACGGTTTGTGCTAGCTCCTTGAAACTTGACCAAATGAAGTAGTTCTAAGTTCTATCTCTATGGTTTGTTTCCTCTTGAAATACACCATGCAGAGACTGGCAAAATGCACTTTAGTTTGTAAGAGGTTGCCAAGCTTCCAAAAAACTACTAGTTTGCTGAAATCTCAGCAAACATTTTTTCACCAAATCTTGATGATACTTGGTGGTAATGATCAGTTAACTAATCCCACTTGGCTGCCCAATTTTTATTCTTCTACGTTGAAGCATTCGTTTCCAGTAACAGTTTGAATTTTTAGGTTTCACTCTGTTTTCTCCTACATAGATAGCTGTGTTTGGAATTCTAAATCAAACACGGTTTGTGCTAGCTCCTTGAAACTTGACCAAATGAAGTAGTTCTAAGTTCTATCTCTATGGTTTGTTTCCACTTGAAGTACCCCATGCAGAGACTGGCGAAAAGCACTTTCGTTTGAAAGGTGTTGCCAAATTTCCAAAAAAACTACTAGTTTGCTGAAATCTCAGCAAACATTTTTTCACCAAATCTTGATGATACTTGGTGGTAATCATCAGTTCACTAAGCCCACTTGGCTGCCCAATTTTCACTCTTCTAGGTTCAAGCGTTCGTTTCCAGTAACACTTTGAATTTTTAGGTTTCACTCTGTTTTCTGCTATATAGATAGCTGTGTTTGGAATTCTAAATCAAACACGGTTTGTGCTAGCTCCTTGAAACTTGACACAATGAAGTAGTTCTAAGTTCTATCTCTATGGTTTGTTTCCTCTTGTAGTACCCCATGCAGAGTCTGGCGAAAAACACTTTCGTTTGAAAGGGGTTGCCAAGCTTCCAAAAAACTACTAGTTTGCTGAAATCTCAGCAAACATTTTTTCACCAAATCTTGATGATACTTGGTGGTAATGATCAGTTCACTAAGCCCTCTTTGCTGCCCAATTTTCACTCTTCTAGGTTCAAGCGTTCGTATCCAGTAACACTTTGAATTTTTAGGTTTCATTCTGTTTTCTGCTATATAGATTGATGTGTTTGAAACTCTAAATCAAACACGGTTTGTGCTAGCTCCTTGAAACTTGACCAAATGAGGTAGTTCTAAGTTCTATCTCTATGGTTTGTTTCCTCTTGAAGTACCCCATGCAGAGACTGGCGAAAAACACTTTCGTTTGAAAGGGGTTGCCAAGCTTCCAAAAAACTACTAGTTTGCTGAAATCTCAGCAAACATTTTTTCATCAAATCTTGATGATCCTTGGTGGTAATGATCAGTTCACTAAGCCCTCTTGGCTGCCCAATTTTCACTCTTCTAGGTTCAAGCGTTCGTTTAACACTTTGAATTTTTAGGTTTCATTCTGTTTTCTGCTATATAGATTGATGTGTTTGAAACTCTAAATCAAACACGGTTTGTGCTAGCTCCTTGAAACTTGACCAAATGAAGTAGTTCTAAGTTCTATCTCTATGGTTTGTTTCCTCTTGAAGTACCCCATGCAGAGACTGGCAAAAAACACTTTCGTTTGAAAGGGGTTGCCAAGCTTCCAAAAAACTACTACTTTGCTGAAATCTCAGCAAACATTTTTTCACCAAATCTTGATGATACTTGGTGGTAATGATCAGTTCCCTAATCCCACTTGGCTGCCCAATTTTAATTCTTCTAGGTTGAAGCATTCGTTTCCAGTAACAGTTTGAATTTTTAGGTTTCACTCTGTTTTCTCCTACATAGATAGTTGTGTTTGGAATTCTAAATCAAACACGGTTTGTGCTAGCTCCTTGATACTTACCAAATGAAGTAGTTCTAAGTTCTATCTCTATGGTTTGTTTCCTCTTGAAGTACCCCATGCAGAGACTGGCGAAAAACACTTTCGTTTGAAAGGGGTTGCCAAGCTTCCAAAAAAACTACTAGTTTGCTGAAATCTCAGCAAACATTTTTTCACCAAATCTTGATGATACTTGGTGGTAATGATCAGTTCACTAAGCCCACTTGGCTGCCCAATTTTCACTCTTCTAGTGTCGCGACCCCTTGCCCGCAAGGAAGACGCAACTCAGGAATCTTCTTTCAGCAGTTTATTCAGGCCTTGATTAAAGTATCTTTTAGTGACCTTCCTTTCTCTTCCTCCCCGAGAGCCCAAGCACAGCCTACTAAAGCCCCCCACGTACCAATCTTAAGCCGCCGCGTGGATCTTTCTTATAGGGTGGCAAGTGATAGCTTGCCAACTCTCCACAAAAGAATTTGTTTATCACAGGCCACAGAGGAAGCCGGCGCCATCTTCTAATGGCGGCCACAATCTACAACAATGGCTTACTACAGTTCCCCCTTCTATTTTATAAAACAATGCTGGCGAAAGTAGAGGTCCTATCCCACTGTGCAGAAGTGGCTGCAATGTATGGTTCAGTCCTAAGGAGGCACCTTCCCCAGACCTGACCCCATATCAGCCGACGCCTTTTTTCGTAGGGCGGGGGTGTGGACGTCAAACCCGCATGCAATAGGACATGCTTTCATTGAGGTCCGTTGAGGGATCACTCAAGTGCAGTGCTTTGCCTCGCATCCTGCATCGTGATGAAGGTGGACGAAGGGGGACAGCTGAGGCTAAACTGTGGCTGTACACAATGACAAACGAGTTGACAGCACCCTGAAAGAAAGGCACGGACCTAAGGCGATAGAGAAGCATTAGTGTGGAAACCCACCTGCGTGCAATGGCAGCAAGACCGGCAGAGTGCAAGGGCTTTCCAACACTAAGAGAATAACGAGGAAAGACATGCCGATCCCAGTGCAATGTTATAATAACTTGGGGTGCAACGACCATGTCAAAGATTTACTGTTTAAGCTGCGCAAGCCAGACTTGAGGTGAATTGCCATTTTCTAAAGCTGCAAGAGCTTGGATGATCATAGCCTTATCGTGAGCATTGTGGGCCTTGAGGCGACAGAGAAACCACAAACAGAGAAACATACCGAAGCAACACATTGCACCAAAAATGCCTACCCCCACCCACTCTTTAAAAAAGGAAAAGGCAGAAGATATCCAATCGGTGAATTGACCCAAAGTCACGGGATCAACACGGGTGTTATTCAAGACAGCTATCTGGGTTAGTTGAGACTGGATCATGTCTTCCGCTTCCATGGACCAATTTCCAGCCAAATATTCGCCAATGATGCGGGAAGCATTCCTGGAATCATTAAATCTGACAGAGGTTATGCATAAATGTGCACGTTGGTCAACACAACCCAAAAGCACTAAGTCAGCCAATTCTTCTACCTGAGCTTGGAGTAAATCTATTCTTTGGTTGGCAGCTAAAATCCCTGACAAAATATGTTGATTAATTGTATTTTGGGATTCAAGTATAGTGGAAGTTTGTTGGACAACTTGATTAATGGTGGCAGCAGTTTGTACTTGATTGGCCATAGCCACTCCGGCCGTAACCGCTGCAGCAGCAGATATCGCCACGGCTGTCACTATAGCCGCTGTGATCCCAAAATCTCTGCGGACTCTAAGTAGCTCAACAATAGGGAATTTATCAGGATCCGCAGTGACCGGGATTGGGACGAAAGTTGGAATTTTCATAATCACTGCTACAGTCCAGGAACCATTCCAACACTCAGATAAGAGACAGGTAGTATGAGAACAATCCAGCATCCACGACGAGGTGGCCTCAGCCAAAAGGAATAAGAAGGGGGATTGGACACAGACCATAGCAGGAGGCAATATGGCATTATACAACAGAGAGTTGAATGAAACAGATGTAAGTCTATTACCTTGTTCACTTTCCCTAACAGTACCAGAAATATTAGCCAGCCAACTTTTGGCTCCTAGCAACTGAGCCAGTGCAGAAATATCGGCTGAAGCCCCCTTTTCATTGGAAATCAGCCATTGAAACCAGGACCAACCTACTCCTGTAGAGGAGCTGGCACTATTGTTAAAGTTATAAACATACCTATTAAGAGAGGGGGAAAGGGAGAAACCTTTAGCAACTTGATGTTTCTCCAAAGAATGATCCTGACAAGGCGTAAATGTTGGGGGGAAACCAAGATTAGGGGAACAGTAAGGAGAGGCCTTGAAATGAGTGGCATTATAAATACTACTAGAAGAAGGAGGCACTGGGATTAGTACCTCGGAGATAATAGCCAAGGTAGTTATGTTAAGAGCAGAGCTGCTGTTTGCGGGGGTCCCTGAGCCTGATTGCTTCCCCGAAGCTACCTTGCTCAATACATCACTGATAATGCTTCCTGAGACCTGATTGGACCGCAATGGGTCCTCCCAGTTAGTCAAATTTTTGGTCTTAAGGCTAATGCAATTAGCGTTTCTAAGGCTGAAACAAAAAACTCCTGTGAGATTAACTTGAGATTGATTAAAAATTCTCTCCATGTCCCCTCTAGGAGAGGCACAGGGAGCAGACATCTCACATGAGGTTGAAAAAAGAGTGGGGAGGACACTAGAATTACCATGAACCGGCATCGGCATTGGCCATGCCCGTGCCACTGCCCACCACCGCATTGGTGTCGCCTGTGCCATCGGCACCAGCACCAGAGCCAGAGCACTTAGCAGAATGAAGATCTTCATCACAGGATTGTTGTGGTATCTCTTGTTGCTGGTCGGCTGATGTCGAGACTCTTCTTGTCAAACGTTCAGGGACCCACAATGGTTCCGTACGATCCTGGGGAAAAACACATACAGATCCTCGTGCCCATGTCAGCACGGGGTCAGGGCCGTTCCATTGGCCCGTAAGAACATCCTTCCACTTAACATAACCAATCACAGAGGGCTGAGGGGACACATGTCTATCGGCCGCAGAGCGACCATGAATATCCAAATTCAAAAAATTAATGGTAAAGAGAGCTAAGGACAGGCGTTCTGTAGGAGTGTGTTCAGCTCCTATTCCCCCTTTTTGTTTTTGTAAAGTTTCCTTTAAGGTGCGATGAGCACGCTCAACAATGCCTTGTCCTTGAGGATTATAAGGCAAACCATGAGTAAGTTGCACTCCCATAGTAGAACAAAAAGCTGTAAATTGTCTGCCAGTATAAGCAGGTCCATTATCAGTCTTAAGGGATGCAGGTGCACCCCATGCTGCCCATGCCTCTAAACAGTGAGTAATGACATTACGTGCCCTTTCTCCCGATAAAGCAGAAGCATGAATAATTCCAGAGCACGTATCAACGGAAACATGCACATACTTAAGGTTACCAAAGTCAGGTATATGTGTCACATCCATTTGCCAAACAATCAATGGCTTCAATCCCCGTGGGTTTACTCCATAATTAGGGGGATGAAGAAATGTGACACAATGGGGACATTGCAATACTATCTGCCGAGCATCCACTCTTGAAATGGAAAAACGCCTGCGCAGCGTTAATGCATTAACATGGAAGTTTTGGTGAAACAACTTAGCCCTCTCTAAGGAGGAAGCCAAGCATATCAATTGACCTTTAGTGGCTAAGTCTGCACAGGCATTACCTTGGGATAACGGACCAGGAAGAGAGGTGTGAGCCCTGATGTGCATTGGATAAAAAGAAGCAGTGCGGTTAGAGATAAGCTGTTGAAGCTGAGTAAAGTAAACAGACACATTATGGGCATCACTAATAGTTCCCACGGCCTCCAGGAATTTTAGTACTTGTACCACATAGCTGGAGTCCAAAATAAGATTAAAAGGAAAAGAACACTGTTTAAAAACTTCAATAACAATTTGTAGTTCTACCCATTGTGGATTTCCAGGAGCAAATTGATGCTGGATAGGGGGAGAGTCATTAATTACGTAGGCTCCCATTCCAGACTTGGAAGCATCAGTAAAAATGTTAACAGCCCCCGGAATTGGACTGGATGAAGTTACCTTAGGGAAAATGATGGGATGTTCTTTAACAAAATGGAGTAATGGATGAGAAGGGTAGTGATTATCAATACTCCCTTGAAACGAGCAACACAGAATAGCCCAGTTGTCTAGAGTAGCACATAAAACATTAAGTTGAGCTTTAGTGTAGGGTATGATAAGAGAAGAAGGTGATTGGCCGAAAAATTGAATGCTTTGTTGAATCCCTTTAAGTGCCAATGCTGCAACAGCATCAGGATAATATTCTAAGGATTTTCCTGGGGATACATGTGGGTGGATCCATAGTAAAGGCCCATCTTGCCACAGTACTCCAGTAGGCTGCCGCATAGTGGCAAGCACACATAACTGGAAAGGTTTATCACTCTGGAGCCTGCATAGAGTGGCATGCTGTATAGCTTGTTCTACTTTTATAAGGGCCGCTCTAGCCTCAGTAGTGAGGCTACGAGGGGAAGCAAGATCTAGATCACCCTTAAGAGTAGCATACAAAGGCTGGAGCACAATATTAGGAATATGTAAATATCCTCTTATCCAATTAATATCTCCCAGCAATTTTTGAAAATCATTTAGAGTTCGGAGATCTTGAGTCCTGATGGTAATTTTTTGTGGTTTTAATTTGTCATACCCAATTGTTGCTCCCAAAACCCTGATAGAATCCCCCGTTTGAACCTTTTCAGGTGCGATGTGCAGTCCATGTTGAGCCAACAGCATCACAAGTTCTTTATAAGCCTCATAAACTGTCTGTTCTGATTTTGCGGCCAATAACACATCATCCATATAGTGAATGATCTTGGTGGAGGAATACTTATGTCTGAGAGGTGCGAGTGCCTTCCCCACATACATCTGGCACATCGTGGGACTGTTAGCCATCCCCTGTGGCAACACCACCCACTCAAACCTTTGATCTGGTTCTTCGTGATTACACGAGGGAAGGGTGAAAGCAAAACGTTGTGAATCTCTAGGATGCAAAGGAATGGAAAAGAAACAGTCTTTAATGTCAATAACAATTATATGCCAGCCTTGAGGAACAGAGGAGAGCAGAGGCAGCCCTCTTTGAATGGGCCCCATAAGCTGCATCTGAGCATTAACTGCTCGTAGATCATGCAGTAGGCGCCACTTCCCTGATTTTTTCTTAATGACAAATATGGGAGTATTCCATGGAGAAGTAGAAGGTTGGATGTGACCCAAATCAAGTTGTTCTTTGACTAGATCATGGGCTGCTGCCAGTTTAACCGAGGGAAGAGGCCACTGAGGCACCCAAACAGGCTCCTCGGTGAGCCATGTTATGGGCATTTGAGCCCCAGTGGCCCCTAGGAAAAACCCAGACCAAACCTGTTAAGCTTTTGATGACCTTGCACAGGATGCTTACGTCCCTGTATGTGCCTTCCTAGTCCTAGACCTGGCCTATACCCCATATTTTGCATGATATGTTGAGACACTGGGGAATAGTCATTACTAAGAGTGAACCCCATGTCTTTCATCAGATCACGGCCCCATAAAGAAATAGGTAAATCAAGTACATAAGGCTGAAAGGTACCATCATGTCCTTCCGAGTCCTTCCAAGATAGATGTCTAGAGCTGATTTGAGGGGCCTGGGCATATCCAAGTCCTCTTAAGGATTGATCAGAAACCTGCACTGGCCATCCCCTAGACCAGTCCTTAAGGGCTATGATACTATGATCTGCTCCTGTGTCCAGCAATCCCACAATAGATTTACCTTCTATGCTTAATTCCAAAGTGGGGCAATTGCTCATATCCAGTGATAAATAGGCACAATTTCCTCCGGTGGTACCAATCTGATTTCCTGTCCGTGACCTTGAGTCAGCAGGGAAGTGATTATGCAAACTAGGCAAAATTAGCAATTGAGCAATCCGATCCCCTGGGGAGATAGACACAATGCCCCTTGGAGCTTCCACCATAACCTTTACTGCCCCTACAGTATCAGGGTTTACAACTCCGGGGAAAACATGAAGACCTTGTAGGATAGAGGATGCACGTCCAATTAACAAACCTACAGTGCCAAGGGGTAAAGGCCCTTTGAACTCAGTTTCCACCAATTGGACTCCCATCTTATGTGTTAATACGAGTCTGGAGGTGGAACAGAGGTCCAATCCCACGGCACCTGTAGTGGCTCTCCGCATCTCGTGGGATGGCGTAGAGAAGGCCATGTCTCGGGTTCGGGTGTGACATTCTCCATTGCCCCATATATTCGTGGGCCCTGGGGTCGGGGGCCCCTTCGGCCGTTTTTTGGCTCAGCTGAAATAGGCTGTCCATGGATGTCCCTCACTGATCTACACTCTCTTGCCCAATGTTTCCCCTTTTTGCATTTTGGACACAGCCCCGGTTGACGAGGGCCATTAGAAGGGCCACCGCGAGGAGGTCCAGTAAAATTGTCTTTTTTGGGACATTCACGTTTGAAATGGCCGGATTGACCCCAATGGAAGCATGTTCCGGCACCAGGACCGCCCCCTTTTGCAATCCGAAGGACTGCAGCTGCAAGACCTGCATTAGTTAAGGGTCCTCCAAGCTCTCTACACACTTTCATCCAAGCTTCTATGCCCTTGTTTTTATAAGGAGCGATTGCTGCTTTACATTCTTTACATTCTTCCAAAAAAGTACTTGTCTTCTGAAATCTCGGCAAATATTTGTTCACCCAATCTTCATGATTCTCTGTGGTAATGATCAATTCAATAAGTCCACTTAGCTGCCCAATTTTCATTCTCCTTGCTTGAAGCGTTTGTTTCCAGTGACACTTTGAATTTTTAGGTTTCACTCTGTTTTTTCCTATATAGATAGATGTGTTTGGAACTCTAAATCAAATACGGTTTGTGCTAGCTTTTTGAAACTTCACAAAATAAAATAGTTCTAAGTTCTGTCTCTACGGTTTGTTTCGTCTTGAAGTAGCCACAAGCAGAGACTGCGTAAGACACTTTCATTGGAAAGGTGTGCTAAGCTTCCAAAAAACTACTGGTTTTCTGAATAGTCGGCAAATACTTTTTCATCCGATCCTGATGATTCTTTTGGTAATAATCAGTTCACAAAGTGCACTTAGCTGCCCAATATTCACTCTTCTAGGATGAAGCGTTCGTTACCAGTAACAGTTTGAGATTTTACGTTTCACTCTGTTTTCTCCCATATAGATCGATGTGTTTGGAACTCTGAATCAAACACGGATTGTGCTAGCTCCTTGAAACTTGACAATATAAAGTAGTTCTAAGTTCTATATCTATGGTTTGTATCCTCTTGAAGTACCCCAACAGAGACTGCCGAAAGACACTTTCATTTCAAAGGTGTGCCAAGCTTCCAAAAAACTACTGGATTTCTGAAATCTCGGCAAATATTTGTTCACCCAATCTTCATGATTCTCTGTGGTAATGATCAATTCAATAAGTCCACTTAGCTGCACAATATTCATTCTTCTTGCTTGAAGTGTTCATTTCCATTGACACTTTGAATTTTTAGGTTTCACTCTGTTTTTTCCTATATAGATAGATGTGTTTGGAACTCTAAATCATACACGGTTTGTGCTAGCTTTTTGAAACTTCACAAAATAAAATAGTTCTAAGTTCTGTCTCTACGGTTTGTTCATCTTGAAGTAGCCACAAGCAGAGACTGCGTAAGACACTTTCATTGGAAAGGTGTGCCAAGCTTCCAAAAAACTACTGGTTTTCCAAATGAAGTAGTTCTAAGTTCTATCTCTATGGTCTCTTTTTTTTTGAAGTTCCCCATGCAGAGACTGGCGAAAAACACTTTCGTTTGAAAGGGGTTGCCAAGCTTTCAAAAAACTATTAGTTTGCTGAAATCTCAGCAAACATTTTTTCACCAAATCTTGATGATACTTGGTGGTAATGATCAGTTCACTAAGCCCACTTGGCTGCCCAATTTTCACTCTTCTAGGTTCAAGCGTTCGTTTCCAGTAACACTTTGAATTTTTAGGTTTCACTCTGTTTTCTGCTATATAGATAGCTGTGTTTGGAATTCTAAATCAAACACGGTTTGTGCTAGCTCCTTGAAACTTGACAAAATGAAGTAGTTCTAAGTTCTGTCTCTATGGTTTGTTTCCTCTTGAAGTAGCCACAAGCAGAGACTGCGTAAGACACTTTCATTGGAAAGGTGTGCCAAGCTTCCAAAAAACTACTGGTTTTCTGAATAGTCGGCAAATATTTTTTCATCCGATCCTGATGATTCTTGTGGTAATGATCAGTTCACTAAGTCCACTTAGCTGCCCAATATTCACTCTTCTAGGGTGAAGCGTTCGTTACCAGTAACAGTTTGAGTTTTTACGTTTCACTCTGTTTTCTCCCATATAGATAGATGTGTTTGGAACTCTGAATCAAACAGGGTTTGTGCTAGCTCCTTGAAACTTGACAAAATAAAGTAGTTCTAAGTTCTATCTCTATGGTTTGTTTCCTCTTGAAGTACCCCAACAGAGACTGCCGAAAGACACTTTCATTTAAAAGGTGTGCCAAGCTTATAAAAAACTACTGGATTTCTGAAATCTCGGCAAATATTTGTTCACCCAATCTTCATGATTCTCTGTGGTAATGATCAATTCAATAAGTCCACTTAGCTGCCCAATTTTCATTCATCTTGCTTGAAGCGTTCGTTTCCATTGACACTTTGAATTTTTAGGTTTCACTCTGTTTTTTCCTATATAGATAGATGTGTTTGGAACTCTAAATCAAACACGGTTTGTGCTAGCTTTTTGAAACTTCACAAAATAAAACAGTTCTAAGTTCTGTCTCTACGGTTTGTTTTGTCTTGAAGTAGCCACAAGCAGAGACTGCGTAAGACACTTTCATTGGAAAGGTGTGCCAAGCTTCCAAAAAACTACTGGTTTTCTGAATAGTCGGCAAATATTTTTTCATCCGATCCTGATGATTCTTGTGGTAATGATCAGTTTACTAAGTCCACTTAGCTGCCCAATATTCACTCTTCTAGGATGAAGCGTTCGTTACCAGTAACAGTTTGAGTTTTTACGTTTCACTCTGTTTTCTCCCATATAGATAGATGTGTTTGGAACTCTGAATCAAACATGGTTTGTGCCAGCTCCTTGAAACTTGAAAAAATAAAGTAGTTCTAAGTTCTATCTCTATGGTTTGTTTCCTCTTGAAGTACCCCAACAGAGACTGCTGAAAGACACTTTCATTTCAAAGGTGTGCCAAGCTTCCAAAAAACTGCTGGATTTCTGAAATCTCGGCAAATATTTTTTCACCCAATCTAGATGATTCTCTGTGGTTATGATCAACTCAATAAGTCCACTTAGCTGCCCAATTTTCACTCTTCTTGCTTGAAGCGTTCGTTTCCAGTAACACTTCGAATTTTTAGGTTTCACTCTATTTCCTCCTACATAGATAGCTGTGTTTGGAATTCTAAATCAAACACGGTTTGTGCTAGCTCCTTGAAACTTGACCAAATAAAGTAGTTCTAAGTTATATCTCTATGGTTTGTTTCCTCTTGAAGTACCCCATGCAGAGACTGGAGAAAAACACTTTGGTTTGAAAGGGGTTGCCAAGCTTCCAAAAAACTACTACTTTGATGAAATCTCAGCAAACATTTTTTCACCAAATCTTGATGATACTTGGTGGTAAAGATCAGTTCCCTAATCCCACTTGGCTGCAAAATTTTTATTCTTCTAGGTTGAAGCATTCGTTTCCAGTAACAGTTTGAATTTTTAGGTTTCACTCTGTTTTCTCCTACATAGATAGCTGTGTTTGGAATGCTAAATCAAACACGGTTTGTGCTAGCTTCTTGAAACTTGACCAAATGAAGTAGTTCTAAGTTCTATCTCTATGGTTTGTTTCCTCTTGAAGTACCCCATGCAGAGACTGGCGAAAAACAGTTTCTTTTGAAAGGGGTTTCCAAGCTTCCAAAAAACTACGAGTTTGCTGAAATCTCAGCAAACATTTTTTCACCAAATCTTGATGATACTTGGTGGTAATGATCAGTTCACTAATCCCACTTGGCTGCCCAATTTTTATTCTTTTAGGGTCAAGCGTTCGTTTCCAGTAACAGTTTGAATTTTTACGTTTCACTCTGTTTTCTCCTACATAGATAGCTGTGTTTGGAATTCTAAATCAAACACGGTTTGTGCTAGCTCCTTGAAACTTGACCAAATGAAGTAGTTCTAAGTTCTATCTCTATGGTTGGTTTCCTCTTGAAGTACCCCATGCAGAGACTGGCGAACAGCACTTTCGTTTGAAAGGGGTTGCCAAATTTCCAAAAAAACTACTAGTTTGCTGAAATCTCAGCAAACATTTTTTCACCAAATCTTGATGATACTTGGTGGTAATCATCAGTTCACTAAGCCCACTTGGCTGCCCAATTTTCACTCTTCTAGGTTCAAGCGTTCGTTTCCAGTAACACTTTGAATTTTTAGGTTTCACTCTGTTTTCTGCTATATAGATAGCTGTGTTTGGAATTCTAAATCAAACACGGTTTGTGCTAGCTCCTTGAAACTTGACACAATGAAGTAGTTCTAAGTTTTATCTCTATGGTTTGTTTCCTCTTGTAGTACCCCATGCAGAGTCTGGCGAAAAACACTTTCGTTTGAAAGGGGTTGCCAAGCTTCCAAAAAACTACTAGTTTGCTGAAATCTCAGCAAACATTTTTTCACCAAATCTTGATGATACTGGGTGGTAATGATCAATTCACTAAGCCCTCTTTGCTGCCGAATTTTCACTCTTCTAGGTTCAAGCGTTCGTATCCAGTAACACTTTGAATTTTTAGGTTTCATTCTGTTTTCTGCTATATAGATTGATGTGTTTGAAACTCTAAATCAAACACGGTTTGTGCTAGCTCCTTGAAACTTGACCAAATGAGGTAGTTCTAAGTTCTATCTCTATGGATGTTTCCTCTTGAAGTACCCCATGCAGAGACTGGCGAAAAACACTTTCGTTTGAAAGGGGTTGCCAAGCTTCCAAAAAACTACTAGTTTGCTGAAATCTCAGCAAACATTTTTTCATCAAATCTTGATGATTCTTGGTGGTAATGATCAGTTCACTAAGCCCTCTTGGCTGCCCAATTTTCACTCTTCTAGGTTCAAGCGTTCATTTAACACTTTGAATTTTTAGGTTACATTCTGTTTTCTGCTATATAGATTGATGTGTTTGAAACTCTAAATCAAACACGGTTTGTGCTAGCTCCTTGAAACTTGACCAAATGAAGTAGTTCTAAGTTCTATCTCTATGGTTTGTTTCCTCTTGAAGTACCCCATGCAGAGACTGGCAAAAAACACTTTCGTTTGAAAGGGGTTGCCAAGCTTCCAAAAAACTACTACTTTGCTGAAATCTCAGCAAACATTTTTTCACCAAATCTTGATGATACTTGGTGGTAATGATCAGTTCCCTAATCCCACTTGGCTGCCCAAATTAATTCTTCTAGGTTGAAGCATTCGTTTCCATTAACAGTTTGAATTTTTAGGTTTCACTCTGTTTTCTCCTACATAGATAGCTGTGTTTGGAATTCTAAATCAAACACGGTTTGTGCTAGCTCCTTGATACTTGACCAAATGAAGTAGTTCTAAGTTCTATCTCTATGGTTTGTTTCCTCTTGAAGTACCCCATGCAGAGACTGGCGAAAAACACTTTCGTTTGAAAGGGGTTGCCAAGCTTCCAAAAAAACTACTAGTTTGCTGAAATCTCAGCAAACATTTTTTCACCAAATCTTGATGATACTTGGTGGTAATGATCAGTTCACTAAGCCCACTTGGCTGCCCAATTTTCACTCTTCTAGTGTCGCGACCCCTTGCCCGCAAGGAAGACGCAACTCAGGAATCTTCTTTCAGCAGTTTATTCAGGCCTTGATTAAAGTATCTTTTAGTGACCTTCCTTTCTCTTCCTCCCTGAGAGCCCAAGCACAGCCTACTAAAGCCCCCCACGTACCAATCTTAAGCCGCCGCGTGGATCTTTCTTATAGGGTGGCAAGTGATAGCTTGCCAACTCTCCACAAAAGAATTTGTTTATCACAGGCCACAGAGGAAGCCGGCGCCATCTTCTAATGGCGGCCACAATCTACAACAATGGCTTACTACAGTTCCCCCTTCTATTTTATAAAACAATGCTGGCGAAAGTAGAGGTCCTATCCCACTGTGCAGAAGTGGCTGCAATGTATGGTTCAGTCCTAAGGAGGCACCTTCCCCAGACCTGACCCCATATCAGCCGACGCCTTTTTTCGTAGGGCGGGGGTGTGGACGTCAAACCCGCATGCAATAGGACATGCTTTCATTGAGGTCCGTTGAGGGATCACTCAAGTGCAGTGCTTTGCCTCGCATCCTGCATCGTGATGAAGGTGGACGAAGGGGGACAGCTGAGGCTAAACTGTGGCTGTACACAATGACAAACGAGTTGACAGCACCCTGAAAGAAAGGCACGGACCTAAGGCGATAGAGAAGCATTAGTGTGGAAACCCACCTGCGTGCAATGGCAGCAAGACCGGCAGAGTGCAAGGGCTTTCCAACACTAAGAGAATAACGAGGAAAGACATGCCGATCCCAGTGCAATGTTATAATAACTTGGGGTGCAACGACCATGTCAAAGATTTACTGTTTAAGCTGCGCAAGCCAGACTTGAGGTGAATTGCCATTTTCTAAAGCTGCAAGAGCTTGGATGATCATAGCCTTATCGTGAGCATTGTGGGCCTTGAGGCGACAGAGAAACCACAAACAGAGAAACATACCGAAGCAACACATTGCACCAAAAATGCCTACCCCCACCCACTCTTTAAAAAAGGAAAAGGCAGAAGATATCCAATCGGTGAATTGACCCAAAGTCACGGGATCAACACGGGTGTTATTCAAGACAGCTATCTGGGTTAGTTGAGACTGGATCATGTCTTCCGCTTCCATGGACCAATTTCCAGCCAAATATTCGCCAATGATGCGGGAAGCATTCCTGGAATCATTAAATCTGACAGAGGTTATGCATAAATGTGCACGTTGGTCAACACAACCCAAAAGCACTAAGTCAGCCAATTCTTCTACCTGAGCTTGGAGTAAATCTATTCTTTGGTTGGCAGCTAAAATCCCTGACAAAATATGTTGATTAATTGTATTTTGGGATTCAAGTATAGTGGAAGTTTGTTGGACAACTTGATTAATGGTGGCAGCAGTTTGTACTTGATTGGCCATAGCCACTCCGGCCGTAACCGCTGCAGCAGCAGATATCGCCACGGCTGTCACTATAGCTGCTGTGATCCCAAAATCTCTGTGGACTCTAAGTAGCTCAACAATAGGGAATTTATCAGGATCCGCAGTGACCGGGATTGGGACGAAAGTTGGAATTTTCATAATCACTGCTACAGTCCAGGAACCATTCCAACACTCAGATAAGAGACAGGTAGTATGAGAACAATCCAGCATCCACGACGAGGTGGCCTCAGCCAAAAGGAATAAGAAGGGGGATTGGACACAGACCATAGCAGGAGGCAATATGGCATTATACAACAGAGAGTTGAATGAAACAGATGTAAGTCTATTACCTTGTTCACTTTCCCTAACAGTACCAGAAATATTAGCCAGCCAACTTTTGGCTCCTAGCAACTGAGCCAGTGCAGAAATATCGGCTGAAGCCCCCTTTTCATTGGAAATCAGCCATTGAAACCAGGACCAACCTACTCCTGTAGAGGAGCTGGCACTATTGTTAAAGTTATAAACATACCTATTAAGAGAGGGGGAAAGGGAGAAACCTTTAGCAACTTGATGTTTCTCCAAAGAATGATCCTGACAAGGCGTAAATGTTGGGGGGAAACCAAGATTAGGGGAACAGTAAGGAGAGGCCTTGAAATGAGTGGCATTATAAATACTACTAGAAGAAGGAGGCACTGGGATTAGTACCTCGGAGATAATAGCCAAGGTAGTTATGTTAAGAGCAGAGCTGCTGTTTGCGGGGGTCCCTGAGCCTGATTGCTTCCCCGAAGCTACCTTGCTCAATACATCACTGATAATGCTTCCTGAGACCTGATTGGACCGCAATGGGTCCTCCCAGTTAGTCAAATTTTTGGTCTTAAGGCTAATGCAATTAGCGTTTCTAAGGCTGAAACAAAAAACTCCTGTGAGATTAACTTGAGATTGATTAAAAATTCTCTCCATGTCCCCTCTAGGAGAGGCACAGGGAGCAGACATCTCACATGAGGTTGAAAAAAGAGTGGGGAGGACACTAGAACTACCATGAACCGGCATCGGCATTGGCCATGCCCGTGCCACTGCCCACCACCGCATTGGTGTCGCCTGTGCCATCGGCACCAGCACCAGAGCCAGAGCACTTAGCAGAATGAAGATCTTCATCACAGGATTGTTGTGGTATCTCTTGTTGCTGGTCGGCTGATGTCGAGACTCTTCTTGTCAAACGTTCAGGGACCCACAATGGTTCCGTACGATCCTGGGGAAAAACACATACAGATCCTCGTGCCCATGTCAGCACGGGGTCAGGGCCGTTCCATTGGCCCGTAAGAACATCCTTCCACTTAACATAACCAATCACAGAGGGCTGAGGGGACACATGTCTATCGGCCGCAGAGCGACCATGAATATCCAAATTCAAAAAATTAATGGTAAAGAGAGCTAAGGACAGGCGTTCTGTAGGAGTGTGTTCAGCTCCTATTCCCCCTTTTTGTTTTTGTAAAGTTTCCTTTAAGGTGCGATGAGCACGCTCAACAATGCCTTGTCCTTGAGGATTATAAGGCAAACCATGAGTAAGTTGCACTCCCATAGTAGAACAAAAAGCTGTAAATTGTCTGCCAGTATAAGCAGGTCCATTATCAGTCTTAAGGGATGCAGGTGCACCCCATGCTGCCCATGCCTCTAAACAGTGAGTAATGACATTACGTGCCCTTTCTCCCGATAAAGCAGAAGCATGAATAATTCCAGAGCACGTATCAACGGAAACATGCACATACTTAAGGTTACCAAAGTCAGGTATATGTGTCACATCCATTTGCCAAACAATCAATGGCTTCAATCCCCGTGGGTTTACTCCATAATTAGGGGGATGAAGAAATGTGACACAATGGGGACATTGCAATACTATCTGCCGAGCATCCACTCTTGAAATGGAAAAACGCCTGCGCAGCGTTAATGCATTAACATGGAAGTTTTGGTGAAACAACTTAGCCCTCTCTAAGGAGGAAGCCAAGCATATCAATTGACCTTTAGTGGCTAAGTCTGCACAGGCATTACCTTGGGATAACGGACCAGGAAGAGAGGTGTGAGCCCTGATGTGCATTGGATAAAAAGAAGCAGTGCGGTTAGAGATAAGCTGTTGAAGCTGAGTAAAGTAAACAGACACATTATGGGCATCACTAATAGTTCCCACGGCCTCCAGGAATTTTAGTACTTGTACCACATAGCTGGAGTCCAAAATAAGATTAAAAGGAAAAGAACACTGTTTAAAAACTTCAATAACAATTTGTAGTTCTACCCATTGTGGATTTCCAGGAGCAAATTGATGCTGGATAGGGGGAGAGTCATTAATTACGTAGGCTCCCATTCCAGACTTGGAAGCATCAGTAAAAATGTTAACAGCCCCCGGAATTGGACTGGATGAAGTTACCTTAGGGAAAATGATGGGATGTTCTTTAACAAAATGGAGTAATGGATGAGAAGGGTAGTGATTATCAATACTCCCTTGAAACGAGCAACACAGAATAGCCCAGTTGTCTAGAGTAGCACATAAAACATTAAGTTGAGCTTTAGTGTAGGGTATGATAAGAGAAGAAGGTGATTGGCCGAAAAATTGAATGCTTTGTTGAATCCCTTTAAGTGCCAATGCTGCAACAGCATCAGGATAATATTCTAAGGATTTTCCTGGGGATACATGTGGGTGGATCCATAGTAAAGGCCCATCTTGCCACAGTACTCCAGTAGGCTGCCGCATAGTGGCAAGCACACATAACTGGAAAGGTTTATCACTCTGGAGCCTGCATAGAGTGGCATGCTGTATAGCTTGTTCTACTTTTATAAGGGCCACTCTAGCCTCAGTAGTGAGGCTACGAGGGGAAGCAAGATCTGGATCACCCTTAAGAGTAGCATACAAAGGCTGGAGCACAATATTAGGAATATGTAAATATCCTCTTATCCAATTAATATCTCCCAGCAATTTTTGAAAATCATTTAGAGTTCGGAGATCTTGAGTCCTGATGGTAATTTTTTGTGGTTTTAATTTGTCATACCCAATTGTTGCTCCCAAAACCCTGATAGAATCCCCCGTTTGAACCTTTTCAGGTGCGATGTGCAGTCCATGTTGAGCCAACAGCATCACAAGTTCTTTATAAGCCTCATAAACTGTCTGTTCTGATTTTGCGGCCAATAACACATCATCCATATAGTGAATGATCTTGGTGGAGGAATACTTATGTCTGAGAGGTGCGAGTGCCTTCCCCACATACATCTGGCACATCGTGGGACTGTTAGCCATCCCCTGTGGCAACACCACCCACTCAAACCTTTGATCTGGTTCTTCGTGATTACACGAGGGAAGGGTGAAAGCAAAACGTTGTGAATCTCTAGGATGCAAAGGAATGGAAAAGAAACAGTCTTTAATGTCAATAACAATTATATGCCAGCCTTGAGGAACAGAGGAGAGCAGAGGCAGCCCTCTTTGAATGGGCCCCATAAGCTGCATCTGAGCATTAACTGCTCGTAGATCATGCAGTAGGCGCCACTTCCCTGATTTTTTCTTAATGACAAATATGGGAGTATTCCATGGAGAAGTAGAAGGTTGGATGTGACCCAAATCAAGTTGTTCTTTGACTAGATCATGGGCTGCTGCCAGTTTAACCGAGGGAAGAGGCCACTGAGGCACCCAAACAGGCTCCTCGGTGAGCCATGTTATGGGCATTTGAGCCCCAGTGGCCCCTAGGAAAAACCCAGACCAAACCTGTTAAGCTTTTGATGACCTTGCACAGGATGCTTACGTCCCTGTATGTGCCTTCCTAGTCCTAGACCTGGCCTATACCCCATATTTTGCATGATATGTTGAGACACTGAGGAATAGTCATTACTAAGAGTGAACCCCATGTCTTTCATCAGATCACGGCCCCATAAAGAAATAGGTAAATCAAGTACATAAGGCTGAAAGGTACCATCATGTCCTTCCGAGTCCTTCCAAGATAGATGTCTAGAGCTGATTTGAGGGGCCTGGGCATATACAAGTCCTCTTAAGGATTGATCAGAAGCCTGCACTGGCCATCCCCTAGACCAGTCCTTAAGGGCTATGATACTATGATCTGCTCCTGTGTCCAGCAATCCCACAATAGATTTACCTTCTATGCTTAATTCCAAAGTGGGGCAATTGCTCATATCCAGTGATAAATAGGCACAATTTCCTCCGGTGGTACCAATCTGATTTCCTGTCCGTGACCTTGAGTCAGCAGGGAAGTGATTATGCAAACTAGGCAAAATTAGCAATTGAGCAATCCGATCCCCTGGGGAGATAGACACAATGCCCCTTGGAGCTTCCACCATAACCTTTACTGCCCCTACAGTATCAGGGTTTACAACTCCGGGGAAAACATGAAGACCTTGTAGGATAGAGGATGCACGTCCAATTAACAAACCTACAGTGCCAAGGGGTAAAGGCCCTTTGAACTCAGTTTCCACCAATTGGACTCCCATCTTATGTGTTAATACGAGTCTGGAGGTGGAACAGAGGTCCAATCCCACGGCACCTGTAGTGGCTCTCCGCATCTCGTGGGATGGCGTAGAGAAGGCCATGTCTCGGGTTCGGGTGTGACATTCTCCATTGCCCCATATATTCGTGGGCCCTGGGGTCGGGGGCCCCTTCGGCCGTTTTTTGGCTCAGCTGAAATAGGCTGTCCATGGATGTCCCTCACTGATCTACACTCTCTTGCCCAATGTTTCCCCTTTTTGCATTTTGGACACAGCCCCGGTTGACGAGGGCCATTAGAAGGGCCACCGCGAGGAGGTCCAGTAAAATTGTCTTTTTTGGGACATTCACGTTTGAAATGGCCGGATTGACCCCAATGGAAGCATGTTCCGGCACCAGGACCGCCCCCTTTTGCAATCCGAAGGACTGCAGCTGCAAGACCTGCATTAGTTAAGGGTCCTCCAAGCTCTCTACACACTTTCATCCAAGCTTCTATGCCCTTGTTTTTATAAGGAGCGATTGCTGCTTTACATTCTTTACATTCTTCCAAAAAAGTACTTGTCTTCTGAAATCTCGGCAAATATTTGTTCACCCAATCTTCATGATTCTCTGTGGTAATGATCAATTCAATAAGTCCACTTAGCTGCCCAATTTTCATTCTCCTTGCTTGAAGCGTTTGTTTCCAGTGACACTTTGAATTTTTAGGTTTCACTCTGTTTTTTCCTATATAGATAGATGTGTTTGGAACTCTAAATCAAATACGGTTTGTGCTAGCTTTTTGAAACTTCACAAAATAAAATAGTTCTAAGTTCTGTCTCTACGGTTTGTTTCGTCTTGAAGTAGCCACAAGCAGAGACTGCGTAAGACACTTTCATTGGAAAGGTGTGCTAAGCTTCCAAAAAACTACTGGTTTTCTGAATAGTCGGCAAATACTTTTTCATCCGATCCTGATGATTCTTTTGGTAATAATCAGTTCACAAAGTGCACTTAGCTGCCCAATATTCACTCTTCTAGGATGAAGCGTTCGTTACCAGTAACAGTTTGAGATTTTACGTTTCACTCTGTTTTCTCCCATATAGATCGATGTGTTTGGAACTCTGAATCAAACACGGTTTGTGCTAGCTCCTTGAAACTTGACAATATAAAGTAGTTCTAAGTTCTATATCTATGGTTTGTATCCTCTTGAAGTACCCCAACAGAGACTGCCGAAAGACACTTTCATTTCAAAGGTGTGCCAAGCTTCCAAAAAACTACTGGATTTCTGAAATCTCGGCAAATATTTGTTCACCCAATCTTCATGATTCTCTGTGGTAATGATCAATTCAATAAGTCCACTTAGCTGCACAATATTCATTCTTCTTGCTTGAAGTGTTCATTTCCATTGACACTTTAAATTTTTAGGTTTCACTCTGTTTTTTCCTATATAGATAGATGTGTTTGGAACTCTAAATCATACACGGTTTGTGCTAGCTTTTTGAAACTTCACAAAATAAAATAGTTCTAAGTTCTGTCTCTACGGTTTGTTCATCTTGAAGTAGCCACAAGCAGAGACTGCATAAGACACTTTCATTGGAAAGGTGTGCCAAGCTTCCAAAAAACTACTGGTTTTCCAAATGAAGTAGTTCTAAGTTCTATCTCTATGGTCTCTTTTTTTTTGAAGTTCCCCATGCAGAGACTGGCGAAAAACACTTTCGTTTGAAAGGGGTTGCCAAGCTTCCAAAAAACTATTAGTTTGCTGAAATCTCAGCAAACATTTTTTCACCAAATCTTGATGATACTTGGTGGTAATGATCAGTTCACTAAGCCCACTTGGCTGCCCAATTTTCACTCTTCTAGGTTCAAGCGTTCGTTTCCAGTAACACTTTGAATTTTTAGGTTTCACTCTGTTTTCTGCTATATAGATAGCTGTGTTTGGAATTCTAAATCAAACACGGTTTGTGCTAGCTCCTTGAAACTTGACAAAATGAAGTAGTTCTAAGTTCTGTCTCTATGGTTTGTTTCCTCTTGAAGTAGCCACAAGCAGAGACTGCGTAAGACACTTTCATTGGAAAGGTGTGCCAAGCTTCCAAAAAACTACTGGTTTTCTGAATAGTCGGCAAATATTTTTTCATCCGATCCTGATGATTCTTGTGGTAATGATCAGTTCACTAAGTCCACTTAGCAGGCCAATATTCACTCTTCTAGGATGAAGCGTTCGTTACCAGTAACAGTTTGAGTTTTTACGTTTCACTCTGTTTTCTCCCATATAGATAGATGTGTTTGGAACTCTGAATCAAACACGGTTTGTGCTAGCTCCTTGAAACTTGACAAAATAAAGTAGTTCTAAGTTCTATCTCTATGGTTTGTTTCCTCGTGAAGTACCCCAACAGAGACTGCCAAAAGACACTTTCATTTCAAAGGTGTACCAAGCTTCCAAAAAACTACTGGATTTCTGAAATCTCGGCAAATATTTGTTCACCAATCTTCATGATTCTCTGTGGTAATGATCAATTCAATAAGTCCACTTAGCTGCACAATATTCATTCTTCCTGCTTGAAGCGTTCATTTCCATTGACACTTTGAATTTTTAGGTTTCACTCTGTTTTTTCGATATAGATAGATGTGTTTGGAACTCTAAATCATACAAGGTTTGTGCTAGCTTTTTGAAACTTCACAAAATAAAATAGTTCTAAGTTCTGTCTCTACGGATTGTTCGTCTTGAAGTAGCCACAAGCAGAGACTGCATAAGACACTTTCATTGGAAAGGTGTGCCAAGCTTCCAAAAAACTACTGGTTTTCCAAATGAAGTAGTTCTAAGTTCTATCTCTATGGTTTCTTTTTTTTTTGAAGTACCCCATGCAGAGACTGGCGAAAAACACTTTCGTTTGAAAGGGGTTGCCAAGCTTCCAAAAAACTATTAGTTTGCTGAAATCTCAGCAAACATTTTTTCACCAAATCTTGATGATACTTGGTGGTAATGATCAGTTCACTAAGCCCAATTGGCTGCCCAATTTTCACTCTTCTAGGTTCAAGCGTTCGTTTCCAGTAACACTTTGAATTTTTAGGTTTCACTCTGTTTTCTGCTATATAGATAGCTGTGTTTGGAATTCTAAATCAAACACGGTTTGTGCTATCTCCTTGAAACTTGACAAAATGAAGTAGTTCTAAGTTCTATCTCTATGGTTTGTTTCCTCTTGAAGTACCCCATGCAGAGACTGGCGAAAAACACTTTCGTTTGAAAGGGGTTGCCAAGTTTCCAAAAAACTACTAGTTTGCTGAAATCTCAGCAAACATTTTTTCACCAAATCTTGATGATACTTGGTGGTAATGATCAGTTCACTAATCCCACTTGGCTGCCCAAATTTTAAACTTCTAGGTTGAGCATTCGTTTCCAGTAACAGTTTTAATTTTTAGGTTTCACTCTGTTTTCTCCTACATAGATAGCTGTGTTCGGAATTCTAAATCAAACACGGTTTGTGCTAGCTCCTTGAAACTTTACCAAATGAAGTAGTTCTAAGTTCCATCTCTATGGTTTGTTTCCTCTTGAAGTACCCCATGCAGAGAATGGCGAAAAACACTTTCGTTTGAAAGGGGTGGCCAAGCTTCCAAAAAACTACTAGTTTGCTAAAATCTCAGCAAACATTTTTTCACCAAACCTTGATAATACTTGGTGGTAATGATCAGTTCACTAAGCCCACTTGGCTGCCCAATTTTCACTCTTCTAGGTTCAAGCGTTCGTTTCCAGTAACACTTTGAATTTTTAGGTTTCACTCTGTTTTCTCCTACATAGATAGCTGTGTTTGGATTTCTAAATCAAACACGGTTTGTGCTAGCTCCTTGAAACTTTACCAAATGAAGTAGTTCTAAGTTCTATCTCTATGGTTTGTTTCCTCTTGAAGTACCCCATGCAGAGACTGGCGAAAAACACTTTCGTTTGAAAGGGGTTGCCAAGCTTCCAAAAAACTACTAGTTTTCTGAAATCTCAGCAAACATTTTTTCACCAAATCTTGATGATACTTGGTGGTAATGATCAGTTCACTAAGCCCAGTTGGCTGCCCAATTTTCACTCTTCTTGGTTCAAGCGTTCGTTTCCAGTAACACTTTGAATTTTTAGGTTTCACTCTCTTTTCTCCTACATAGATAGCTGTGTTTGGAATTCTAAATCAAACACGGTTTGTGCTAGATTCTTGCAACTTGACAAAATGAAGTAGTTCTAAGTTCTATCTCTATGGTTTGTTTCCTCTTGAAATACCTCATGCAGAGACTGGTGAAAAACAGTTTCTATTGAAAGGTGTTGCCAAGCTTCCAAAAAACTACTAGTTTGCTGAAATATGAGCAAACATTTTTTCACCAAATCTTGATGATACTTGGTGGTAATGATCAGTTCATTAATCCCACTTGGCTGCCCAATTTTGAAACTTCTAGGTTGACGCATTTGTTTCCAGTAACAGTTTGAATTTTTAGGTTTCACTTAGTTTTCTCCTACATAGATAGCTGTGTTTGTAATTCTAAATCAAACACGGTTTGTGCTAGCTCCTTGAGACTTGACCAAATGAAGTAGTTCTAAGTTCTATCTCTATGGTTTCTTTCCTTTTGAAGTACCCCATGCAGAGACTGGCGAAAAACACTTTCGTTTGAAAGGGGTTGCCAAGCTTCCAAAAAACTACTAGTTTGTTGAAATCTCAGCACACATTTTTTCACCAAATCTTGATGATACTTGGTGGTAATGATCAGTTCACTAAGCCGACTTCGCTGCCCAATTTTCACTCTTCTAGGTTCAAGCGTTCGTTTCCAGTAACACTTTGAATTTTTAGGTTTCACTCTGTTTTCTCCTACATAGATAGCTGTGTTTGGAATTCTAAATCAAACACGCTTTTTGCTAGCTCCTTGAAACTTGACCAAATGAAGTAGTTCTAAGTTCTATCTCTATGGTTTGTTTCCTCTTGAAGTACCCCATGCAGAGACTGGCGAAAAACACTTTCGTTTGAAAGGGGTTGCCAAGCTTCCAAAAAACTACTAGTTTGCTGAAATCTCAGCAAACAATTTTTCACCAAATCTTGATGATACTTGGTGGTAATTATCAGTTCACTAAGTTCACTTGGCTGCCCAATTTTTATTCTTCTAGGTTGAAGCATTCGTTTCCAGTAACAGTTTGAATTTTTAGGTTTCACTCTGTTTTCTCCTACATAGATAGCTGTGTTTGGAATTCTAAATCAAACACGGTTTGTGCTAGCTCCTTGAAACTTGACCAAATGAATTAGTTCTAAGTTCTATCTCTATGGTTTGTTTTCTCTTGAAGTACCTCATGCAGAGACTGGCGAAAAACAGTTTCTTTTGAAAGGGGTTGCCAAGCTTCCAAAAAACTACTAGTTTGCTGAAATCTCAGCAAACATTTTTTCACCAAACCTTGATGATACTTGGTGGTAATGATCAGTTCACTAAGCACACTTGGCTGCCCAATTTTTATTCCTCTAGGTTGAAGCATTCGTTTTCAGTAACACTTTGAATTTTTAGGTTTCAATCTGTTTTCTCCTACATAGATAGCTGTGTTTGGAATTCTAAATCAAACACGGTTTGTGCTAGCTCCTTGAGACTTGACCAAATGAAGTAGTTCTAAGTTCTATCTCTATGGTTTCTTTCCTTTTGAAGTTCCCCATGCAGAGACTGGCGAAAAACACTTTTGTTTGAAAGGGGTTGCCAAGCTTCCAAAAAACTACAAGTTTGATGAAATCTCAGCAAACATTCTTTCACCAAATCTTGATGATACTTGGTGGTAATGATCAGTTCACTAAGCCGAATTCGCTGACTAATTTGCACTCTTCTAGGTTCAAGCATTCGTTTCCAGTAACACTTTCAATTTTTAGGTTTCACTCTGTTTTCTCCTTCATAGATAGCTGTGTTTGGAATTCTAAATCATACACGCTTTTTGCTAGCTCCTTGAAACTTGACCAAATGAAGTAGTTCTAAGTTCTATCTCTATGGTTTGTTTCCTCTTGAAGTACCCCATGCAGAGACTGGCGAAAAACACTTTTGTTTGAAAGGGGTTGCCAAGCTTCCAAAAACTACTAGTTTGCTGAAATCTCAGCAAACATTTTTTCACCAAATATTGATGATACTTGGTGGTAATGATCAGTTCACTAATCCCACTTGGCTGCCCAATTTTCACTCTTCTAGGTTCAAGCGTTCGTTTCCAGTAACACTTTGAAATTTTAGGTTTCACTCTGTTTTCTGCTATATAGATAGATGTGTTTGAAACACTAAATCAAACAGGGTTTGTGCTAGCTCCTTGAAACTTGACAAAATGAAGTAGCTCTAAGTTCTATCTCTATGGTTTGTTTCCTCTTGAAGTACTCCATGCAGAGACTGGCGAAAAACACTTTCGTTTGGAAGGGGTTGCCAAGCTTCCAAAAAACTACTAGTTTGCAGAAATCTCAGCAAACATTTTTTCACCAAATCATGATGATTCTTGGTGGTAATTATCAGTTCACTAATCCCACTTGGCTGCCCAATTTTCACTCTTCTAGGTTGAAGCATTCCTTTCCAGTAACAGTTGAATTTTTAGGTTTCACTCTGTTTTCTCCTACATAGATAGCTGTGTTTGGAATTCTAAATCAAACACGGTTTGTGCTAGCTCCTTGAAACTTGACCAAATGAAGTAGTTCTAAGTTCTATCTCTATGGTTTGTTTCCTCTTGAAGTACGCCATGCAGAGACTGGCGAAAAACACTTTCGTTTGAAAGGGGTTGCCAAGCTTCCAAAAAACTACTAGTTTGCTGAAATCTCAGAAAACATTTTTTCACCAAATCTTGATGATACTTGGTGGTAATGAACAGTTCACTAAGCCTACTTGGCTGCCCAATTTTCACTCTTCTAGGTTCAAGCGTTCGTTTCCAGTAACACTTTGAATTTTTAGGTTTCACTCTGTTTTCTGCTATATAGATAGATGTGTTTGAAACTTTAAATCAAACACGTTTTGTGCTAGCTCCTTGAAACTTGACAAAATGAAGTAGCTCTAAGTTCTATCTCTATGGTTTGTTTCCTCTTGAAGTACCCCATGCAGAGACTGGCGAAAAACACTTTCGTTTTAAAGGGGTTGCCAAGCTTCCAAAATCTACTAGTTTGCTGAAATCTCAGCAAACATTTTTTCACCAAATCTTGATCATACTTGGTGGTAATGATCAGTTCACTAATCCCACTTGGCTGCCCAATTTTTAAACTTCTAGGTTGAAGCATTCGTTTCCAGTAACAGTTTGAATTTTTAGGTTTCACTCTGTATTCTCCTACATAGATAGCTGTGTTTGGAATTCTAAATCAAACACGGTTTCTGCTAGCTCCTTGAAACTTGACCAAATGAAGTAGTTCTAAGTTCTATCTCTATGGTTTGTTTCCTCTTGAAGTACCCCATGCAGAGACTGGCGAAAAACACTTTTGTTTGAAAGGGGTTGCCAAGCTTCCAAAAAACTACTAGTTTGCTGAAATCTCAGCAAACATTTTTTCACAAAATCTTGATGATACTTGGTGGTAATGATCAGTTCACTAATCCCACTTGGCTGCCCAGTTTTCACTCTTCTAGGTTCAAACGTTCGTTTCCAGTAACTCTTTGAATTTTTAGGTTTCACTCCGTTTTCTGCTATATAGATAGATGTGTTTGAAACTCTAAATCAAACAGGGTTTGTGATAGCTCCTTGAAACCTGACCAAATGAAGTAGCTCTAAGTTCTATCTCTATGATTTGTTTCCTCTTGAAGTACCCCATGCAGAGACTGGCGAAAAACACTTTCGTTTGAAAGGGGTTGCCAAGCTTCCAAAAAACTACTAGTTTGCTGAAATCTCAGCAAACATTTTTTTCACCAAATCTTGATGATACTTGGTGGTAATGATCAGTTCACTAATCCCACTTGGCTGCCCAATTTTTATTCTTCTAGGTTGAAGCATTCGTTTCCAGTAACAGTTTGAATTTTTAGGTTTCACTCTGTTTTCTCCTACATAGATAGCTGTGTTTGGAATTCTAAATCAAACACGGTTTGTGCTAGCTCCTTGAAACTTGACCAAATGAAGTAGTTCTAAGTTCTATCTCTATGGTTTGTTTCCTCTTGAAGTACCCCATGCAGAGACTGTCGAAAAGCACTTTCATTTGAAAGGGGTTGCCAAATTTCCAAAAAACTACTAGTTTGCTGAAATCTCAGCAAATATTTTTTCACCAAATCTTGATGATACTTGGTGGTAATGATAAGTTCACTAAGCCCACTTGGCTGCCCAATTTTTATTCTTCTAGGTTGAAGCATTCGTTTCCAGTAACAGTTTGAAATTTTAGGTTTCACTCTGTTTTCTCCTACATAGATAGCTGTGTTTGGAATTCTAAATCAAACAAGGTTTGTGCTAGCTCCTTGAAACTTGACCAAATGAAGTAGTTCTAAGTTCTATCTCTATGGTTTGTTTCCTCTTGAAGTACCCCATGCAGAGACTGGCGAAAAACACTTTCGTTTGAAAGGGGTTGCCAAGCTTCCAAAAAACGACTAGTTTGCTGAAATCTCAGCAAACATTTTTTCACCAAATCTTGATGATACTTGGTGGTAATTATCAGTTCACTAAGTCCACTTGGTTGCCCAATTTTTATTCTTCTAGGTTGAAGCATTCGTTTCCAGTAACAGTTTGAATTTTTAGGTTTCACTCTGTTTTCTCCTACATAGATAGCTGTGTTTGGAATTCTAAATCAAACACGGTTTGTGCTAGCTCCTTGAAACTTGACCAAATGAAGTAGTTCTAAGTTCTATCTCTATGGTTTGTTTTCTCTTGAAGTACCTGATGCAGAGACTGGCGAAAAACAGTTTCTTTTGAAAGGGGTTGCCAAGGTTCCAAAAAACTACTAGTTTGCTGAAATATGAGCAAAAATTTTTTCACCAAATCTTGATGATACTTGGTGGTAATGATCAGTTCACTAATCCAACTTGAATGCCCAATTTTTAAACTTCTAGGTTGAAGCATTCGTTTCCAGTAACAGTTTGAATTTTTAGGTTTCACTCTGTTTTCTCCTACATAGATAGCTGTGTTTGGAATTCTAAATCAAACACGGTTTGTGCTAGCTCCTTGAAACTTGACCAAATGAAGTAGTTCTAAGTTCTATCTCTATGGTTTGTTTCCTCTTGAAGTACCCCATGCAGAGACTGGCGAAAAACACTTTCGTTTGAAAGGGGTTGCCAACCTTCCAAAAAACTACTAGTTTGCTGAAATCCCAGCAAACATTCTTTCACCAAAACTTGATGATACTTGGTGGTAATGATCAATTCACTAAGCTGAATTCGCTGACTAATTTTCACTCTTCTAGGTTCAAGCATTCGTTTCCAGTAACACTTTGAATTTTTAGGTTTCACTCTGTTTTCTCCTACATAGATAGCTGTGTTTGGAATTCTGAATCATACACGCTTTTTGCTAGCTCCTTGAAACTTGACCAAATGAAGTAGTTCTAAGTTCTATCTCTATGGTTTGTTTCCCCTTGAAGTACCCCATGCAGAGACTGGCGAAAAACACTTTTGTTTGAAAGGGGTTGCCAAGCTTCCAAAAACTACTAGTTTGCTGAAATATCAGCAAACATTTTTTCACCAAATATTGATGATACTTGGTGGTAATGATCAGTTCACTAATCCCACTTGGCTGCCCAATTTTCACTCTTCTAGGTTCAAGCGTTCGTTTCCAGTAACACTTTGAAATTTTAGGTTTCACTCTGTTTTCTGCTATATAGATAGATGTGTTTGAAACACTAAATCAAACAGGGTTTGTGCTAGCTCCTTGAAACTTGACCAAATGTAGTAGTTCTAAGTTCTATCTCTATGGTTTGTTTCCTCTTGAAGTACCCCATGCAGAGACTGGCGAAAAACACTTTCGTTTGAAAGGGGTTGCCAAGCTTCCAAAAAACTACTAGTTTGCAGAAATCTCAGCAAACATTTTTTCACCAAATCTTGATGATTCTTGGTGGTAATTATCAGTTCACTAATCCCACTTGGCTGCCCAATTTTCACTCTTCTAGGTTGAAGCATTCCTTTCCAGTAAGAGTTGAATTTTTAGGTTTCACTCTGTTTTCTCCTACATAGATAGCTGTGTTTGGAATTCTAAATCAAACACGGTTTGTGCTAGCTCCTTGAAACTTGACCAAATGAAGTAGTTCTAAGTTCTATCTCTATGGTTTGTTTCCTCTTGAAGTATCCCATGCAGAGACTGGCGAAAAACACTTTCGTTTGAAAGGGGTTGCCAAGCTTCAAAAAAACTACTAGTTTGCTGAAATCTCAGCAAACATTTTTTCACCAAATCTTGATGATACTTGGTGGTAATGAACAGTTCACTAAGCTTACTTGGCTGCCCAATTTTCACTCTTCTAGGTTCAAGCGTTCGTTTCCAGTAACACTTTGAATTTTTAGGTTTCACTCTGTTTTCTGCTATATAGATAGATGTGTTTGAAACTTTAAATAAAACACGTTTTGTGCTAGCTCCTTGAAACTTGACAAAATGAAGTAGCTCTAAGTTCTATCTCTATGGTTTGTTTCCTCTTGAAGTACCCCATGCAGAGACTGGCGAAAAACACTTTTGTTTGAAAGGGGTTGCCAAGCTTCCAAAAACTACTGGTTTGCTGAAATCTCAGCAAACATTTTTTCACCAAATCTTGATGATACTTGGTGGTAAAGATCAGTTCACTAATCCCACTTGGCTGCCCAATTTTCACTCTTCTAGGTTCAAGCGTTCGTTTCCAGTAACACGTTGAATTTTTAGGTTTCACTCTGTTTTCTCCTACATAGATAGTTGTGTCTGGAATTCTAAATCATACACGCTTTTTGCTAGCTCCTTGAAACTTGACCAAATGAAGTAGTTCTAAGTTCTATCTCTATGGTTTGTTTCCTCTTGAAGTACCCCATGCAGAGACTGGCCAAAAACACTTTCGTTTGAAAGGGATTGCCAAGCTTCCAAAAAACTTCTAGTTTGCTGAAATCTCAGCAAACATTTTTTCACCAAATCTTGATGATACTTTGTGGTAATGATCAGTTCACTAAGCCCACTTGGCTGCCCAATTTTTATTCTTCTAGGTTGAAGCATTCGATTCCAGTAACAGTTTGAATTTTAGGTTTCACTCTGTTTTCTCCTACATAGATAGCTGTGTTTGGAATTCTAAATCAAACACGGTTTTTGCTAGCTCCTTGAAACTTGACCAAATGAAGTAGTTCTAAGTTCTATCTCTATGGTTTGTTTTCTCTTGAAGTACCCCATGCAGAGACTGGCGAAAAACACTTTTGTTTGAAAGGGGTTGCCAAGCTTCCAAAAACTACTGGTTTGCTGAAATCTCAGCAAACATTTTTTCACCAAATCTTGATGATACTTGGTGGTAAAGATCAGTTCACTAATCCCACTTATCTGCCCAATTTTCACTCTTCTAGGTTCAAGCGTTCGTTTCCAGTAACACGTTGAATTTTTAGGTTTCACTCTGTTTTCTGCTATATAGATAGATGTGTTTGAAACTCTAAATCAAACACGTTTTGTGCTAGCTCCTTGAAACTTGACAAAATGAAGTAGCTCTAAGTTCTATCTCTATGGTTTGTTTCCTCTTGAAGTACCCCATGCAGAGACTGGCGAAAAACACTTTCGTTTGAAAGGGGTTGCCAAGCTTCCAAAAAACTACTAGTTTGCTGAAATCTCAGCAAACATTTTTTCACCAAATCTTGATGATACTTGGTGGTAATGATCAGTTCACTAATCCCACTTGGCTGCCCAATTTTCCCTTTTCTAGGTTCAAGCGTTCGTTTCCAGTAAAACGTTGAATTTTTAGGTTTCACTCTGTTTTCTGCTATATAGATAGATGTGTTTGAAACTCTAAATCAAACACGTTTTGTGCTAGCTCCTTGAAACTTGACAAAATGAAGTAGCTCTAAGTTCTATCTCTATGGTTTGTTTCCTCTTGAAGTACCCCATGCAGAGACTGGCGAAAAACACTTTCGTTTGAAAGGGGTTGCCAAGCTTCCAAAAAACTACTAGTTTGCTGAAATCTCAGCAAACAATTTTTCACCAAATCTTGATGATACTTGGTGGTAATTATCAGTTCACTAATCCCACTTGGCTGCCCAATTTTTATTCTTCTAGGTTGAAGCATTCGTTTCCAGTAACAGTTTGAATTTTTAGGTTTTACTCTGTTTTCTCCTACATAGATAGCTGTGTTTGGAATTCTAAATCAAACACGGTTTGTGCTAGCTCCTTGAAACGTGACCAAATGAAGTAGTTCTAAGTTCTATCTCTATGGTTTGTTTCCTCTTGAATACACCATGCAGAGACTGGCGAAAAGCACTTTCGTTTGAAAGGGGTTGACAAGCTTCCAAAAAACTACTAGTTTGTTGAAATCTCAGCAAACATTTTTTTCACCAAATCTTGATAATACTTGGTGGTAATGATCAGTTCACTAATCCCACTTGGCTTCCCAATTTTTATTCTTCTAGGTTCAAACGTTCGTTTTTACTAACAGTTTGAATTTTTAAGTTTCACTCTGTTTTCTCCTACATAGATAGCTGTGTTTGGAATTCTAAATCAAACACGGTTTGTGCTAGCTCCTTGAAACTTGACCAAATGAAGTAGTTCTAAGTTCTATCTCTATGGTTTGTTTCCTCTTGAAGTACCCCATGCAGAGACTGGCGAACAGCAGTTTCGTTTGAAAGGGGTTGCCAAGCTTCCAAAAAACTACTAGTTTGATGAAATCTCAGCAAACATTTTTTCACCAAATCTTTATGATACTTGGTGGTAATCATCAGTTCACTAAGCCCACTTGGCTGCCCAATTTTCACTCTTCTATTTTCAAGCGTTCGTTTCCAGTAACACTTTGAATTTTCAGGTTTCACTCTGTTTTCTCCTACATAGATAGCTGTGTTTGGAATTCTAAATCAAACACGGTTTGTGCTAGCTCCTTGAAACTTGACCAAATGAAGTAGTTCTAAGTTCTATCTCTATGGTTTGTTTTCTCTTGAAGTACCCAATGCAGAGACTGGCGAAAAACAGTTTCGTTTGAAAGGGGTTGCCAAGCGTCCAAAAAACTACTAGTTTTCTGAAATCTCAGCAAACATTTTTTCACCGAATCTTGATGATACTTGGTGGTAATGATCAGTTCACTAAGCCCTCTTGGCTGCCCAATTTTCACTCTTCTCGGTTCAAGCGTTCGTTTCCAGTAACACTATGAATTTTTAGGTTTCATTCTGTTTTCTGCTATATAGATAGATGTGTTTGAAACTCTAAATCAAACACGGTTTGTGCTAGCTCCTTGAAACTTGACCAAATGAAGTAGTTCTAAGTTCTATCTCTATGGTTTGTTTCCTCTTGAAGTATCCCATGCAGAGACTGGCGAAAAACACTTTCGTTTGAAAGGGGCTGCCAAGCTTCCAAAAAACTACTAGTTTGCTGAAATCTCAGCAAACATTTTTTCACCAAATCTTGATGATACTTGGTGGTAATGATCTGTTCACTAATCCCACTTGGCTGCCCAATTTTTATTCTTCTAGGTTCAAGCGTTCGTTTCCAGTAACAGTTTGAATTTTTAGGTTTCACTCTGTTTTCTCCTACATAGATAGCTGTGTTTGGAATTCTAAATCAAACACGGTTTGTGCTAGCTCCTTGAAACTTGGCCAAATGAAGTAGTTCTAAGTTCTATCTCTATGGTTTGTTTCCTCTTGAAGTACCCCATGCAGAGACTGGCGAAAAGCACTTTCGTTTGAAAGGGGTTGCCAATCTTCCAAAAAACTACTAGTTTGATGAAATCTCAGCAAACATTTTTTCACCAAATCTTGATGATACTTGGTGGTAAACATCAGTTCACTAAGCCCACTTGGCTGCCCAATTTTCACTCTTCTAAGTTCAAGCGTTCGTTTCCAGTAACACTTTGAATTTTTAGGTTTCACTCTGTTTTCTCCTACATAGATAGCTGTGTTTGGAATTCTAAATCCAACACGGTTTGTTCTACCTCCTTTAAACTTGACCAAATGAAGTAGTTCTAAGTTCTATCGGTATGGTTTGTTTCCTCTTGAAGTATCCCATGCAGAGACTGGCGAAAAACACTTTCGTTTGAAAGGGGTTGCCAAGCTTCCAAAAAACTACTAGTTTGCTGAAATCTCAGCAAACATTTTTTCACCAAATCTTGATGATACTTGGTGGTAATCATCAGTTCACTAAGCGCACTTGGCTGCCC
>NW_027515260.1:44126-87309 GCF_048772815.1 Callospermophilus lateralis | reverse complement strand
CTTGGCTCACCAAATTTTGTTCTTCTAGGTTGAAGCGTTCGTCTACAGTAGCTGTTTTTATATTTAGGTTTCCCTCTGTCCTCTCCTATATAGATAGATGAATTTGGAACTCTAAATCCAACATGGTTTGTAGTAGCTCTTTGCAACTTGACAAAAAAGGAGTTCTCAGTTTTGTCTGTATGGTTTGTTTCCTCTTCAACTAGCCTTAGGCACAGACTGTGGAAAAGCACTTTCATTGTGATGGGTTGCCAAGTTTCTAAGAAATTACGAGTTCCCGAAATAGCAGCAAATATTTTTTCACCCAATCTTGATGATACTTGGTGGTAATGATCAGTACACAATTCCCACTTGGCTCACGAAATTTTGTTCTTCTAGTTTGAAGCGTTCGTCTACAGTAGCAGTTTTTATATTTAGGTTTCTCTCTGTTCTCTCCTATATAGATAAATGAATTTGGAACTCTAAATCCAACAGGGATTGTAGTAGCACTTTGAAACTTGACAAAATAAAGGAGTTCTCAGTTTTGTCTCTATGGTTTGTTTCCTCTTCAAGTAGGACTAGGCACAGACTGTGGAAAGCACTTTCATTGAGATGGGTTGCCAAGCTTCTAAGAAATAATGAGTTTCCAAAATACCAGCAAATATTTTTTCACCCTATCTTGATGATACATGGTGGTAATGATCAGTACACAAATCCCACTTGGCTCACCAAATTTTGTTCTTCTAGGTTGAAGCGTTCGTCCACAATAGCAGTTTTTGTATTTAGGTTTCCCTCTGTCCTCTCCTATATAGATAGATTAATTTGGAACTCTAAATCCAACATGGTTTGTAGTAGCTCTTTGTAACTTGACAAAAAAGGAGTTCTCAGTTTTGTCTTTATGGTTTGTTTCCTCTTCAACTAGCCCTAGGCACAGACTGTGGAAAAGCACTTTCATTGAGAGGGGTTGCCAAGCTTCTAAGAAATAACGAGTTTCCGAAATACCAGCAAATTTTTTTTCACCCAATCTTGATGATACTTGGTGGTAATGATTAGTACACAAATCCCACTTGGCTCACCAAATTTTGTTCTTGTAGGTTGAAGCGTTCGTCTACAATAGCAGTTTTTATATTTACGTTTCCCTCTGTTCTCTCCTATATAGATTGATGAATTTGGAACTCTAAATCCAACATGGTTTATAGTACCTCTTTGAAACTTGACAAAATAAAGGAGTTCTCAGTTTTGTCTCTATGGTTTGATTCCTCTTCAAGTAGGACTAGGCACAGACTGTGGAAAGCACTTTCAGTGAGATGGGGTGCCAAGCTTCTAAGAAATAATGAGTTTCCAAAATACCAGGAAATATTTTTTCACCCTATCTTGATGATACTTGGTGGTAATGATCAGTACACAAATCCCACTTGGCTCACCAAATTTTGTTCTTCTAGGTTGAAGCGTTCGTCCACAATAGCAGTTTTTATACTTACGTTTCCCTCTGTTCTCTCCTATATAGATTGATGAATTTGGAACTCTAAATCCAACATGGATTGTAGTAGCTCTTTGAAACTTGACAAAATAAAGGAGTTCTCAGTTTTGTCTCTATGGTTTGTTTCCTCTTCAAGTAGCCCTAGGCACAGACTCTGGAAAAGCTCTTTCATTGAGGGGGGTTGCCAAGCTTCTAAGAAATAACGAGTTTCCGAAATACCAGCAAATTTTTTTCACCCAATCTTGATGATACTTGGTGGTAATGATCAGTCCACAAATCCCAATTGGCTCACCAAATTTTGTTCTTCTAGGTTGAAGCGTTCGTCTACAGTAGCAGTTTTTATATTTAGGTTTCACTCTGTTCTCTAATATATAGATAGATGAATTTGGAACTCTAAATCCAACATGGTTTGTAGTAGCTCTTTGAAACTTGATAAAATGAAGGAGTTCTCAGTTTTGTCTCTATGGTTTGTTTCCTCTTCAAGTAGCCCTAGGCACAGACTGTGGAAAAGCACTTTCATTGAGAGGGGTTGCCAAGCTTCTAAGAAATTACGAGTTTCCAAAATACCAGCAAATATTTTTTCACCCAATCTTGATGATACTTGGTGGTAATGATCAGTACACAAATCCCACTTGGCTCAACAAATTTTGTTCTTCTAGGTTGAAGCGTTCTTCTACAGTAGCAGTTTTTATATTTAGGTTTCTCTCTGTTCTCTCCTATATAGATAGATGAATTTGGAACTCTAAATCCAACGTGGATTATAGTAGCTCTTTGAAACTTGACAAAAAAGGAGTTCTCAGTTTTGTCTCTATGGTTTGTTTCCTCTTCAAGTAGCCCTAGGCACAGACTCTGGAAAAGCTTTTTCATTGTGAGGGGTTGCCAAGCTTCTAAGAAATAACGAGTTTCCAAAATACCAGCAAATATTTTTTCAACCAATCTTGATGATACTTGGTGGTAATGATCAGTACACAAATCCCACTTGGCTCACCAAATTTTGTTCTTCTAGGTTGAAGCGTTCGTCTACAGTAGCAGTTTTTATATTTAGGTTTCACTCTGTTCTCTCATATATTGATAGATGAATTTGGAACCCTAAATCCAACATGGTTTGTAGTAGCTCTTTGAAACTTGACAATATAAAGGAGTTCTCAGTTTTGTCTGTATGGTTTGTTTTCTCTTCAAGAAGCCGTAGGCACAGACTGTTGAAAAGCACTTTCATTGAGAGGGGTTGCCAAGCTTCTAAGAAATTACGAGTTTCCGAAATACCAGCAAATATTTTTTCACCCAATCTTGATGATACTTGGTGGTAATGATCAGTACACAAATCCCACTTGGCTCACCAAATTTTGTTCTTCTAGGTTGAAGCGTTCTTCTACAGTAGCAGTTTTTATATTTAGGTTTCTCTCTGTTCTCTCCTATATAGATAGATGAATTTGGAACTCTAAATCCAACGTGGATTATAGTAGCTCTTTGAAACTTGACAAAAAAAGGAGTTCTCAGTTTTGTCTCTATGGTTTGTTTCCTCTTCAAGTAGCCCTAGGCACAGACTGTGGATAAGCACTTTCATTGTGAGGGGTTGCCAAGCTTCTAAGAAATAACGAGTTTCCAAAATACCAGCAAATATTTTTTCACCCAATCTTGATGATACTTGGTGGTAATGATCAGTACACAAATCCCACTTGGCTCACCAAATTTTGTTCTTCTAGGTTGAAGCGTTCGTCTACAGTAGCAGTTTTTATATTTAGGTTTCACTCTGTTCTCTCATATATTGATAGATGAATTTGGAACCCTAAATCCAACATGGTTTGTAGTAGCTCTTTGAAACTTGACAATATAAAGGAGTTCTCAGTTTTGTCTGTATGGTTTGTTTCCTCTTCAAGAAGCCCTAGGCACAGACTGTTGAAAAGCACTTTCATTGAGAGGGGTTGCCAAACTTCTTAGAAATAACGAGTTTCCGAAATACCAGCAAATTTTTTTTTCACTAAATCTTGATTATACTTGTTGCTAATGATCAGTACACAAATCCCACTTGGCTCACCAAATTTTGTTCTTCTAGGTTGAAGCGTTCGTCTACAGTAGCTGTTTTTATATTTAGGTTTCCCTCTGTCCTCTCCTATATAGATAGATGAATTTGGAACTCTAAATCCAACATGGTTTGTAGTAGGTCTTTGCAACTTGACAAAAAAGGAGTTCTCAGTTTTGTCTGTATGGTTTGTTTCCTCTTCAACTAGCCTTAGGCACAGACTGTGGAAAAGCACTTTCATTGTGATGGGTTGCCAAGTTTCTAAGAAATTACGAGTTTCCGAAATACCAGCAAATATTTTTTCACCCAATCTTGATGATACTTGGTGGTAATGATCAGTACACAATTCCCACTTGGCTCACGAAATTTTGTTCTTCTAGTTTGAAGCGTTCGTCTACAGTAGCAGTTTTTATATTTAGGTTTCTCTCTGTTCTCTCCTATATAGATAAATGAATTTGGAACTCTAAATCCAACAGGGATTGTAGTAGCACTTTGAAACTTGACAAAATAAAAGAGTTCTCAGTTTTGTCTCTATGGTTTGTTTCCTCTTCAAGTAGGACTAGGCACAGACTGTGGAAAGCACTTTCATTGAGATGGGTTGCCAAGCTTCTAAGAAATAATGAGTTTCCAAATACCAGCAAATATTTTTTCACCCTATCTTGATGATACATGGTGGTAATGATCAGTACACAAATCCCACTTGGCTCACCAAATTTTGTTCTTCTAGGTTGAAGCGTTCGTCCACAATAGCAGTTTTTGTATTTAGGTTTCCCTCTGTCCTCTCCTATATAGATAGATGAATTTGGAACTCTAAATCCAACATGGTTTGTAGTAGCTCTTTGTAACTTGACAAAAAAGGAGTTCTCAGTTTTGTCTGTATGGTTTGTTTCCTCTTCAACTAGCCCTAGGCACAGACTGTGGAAAAGCACTTTCATTGAGAGGGGTTGCCAAGCTTCTAAGAAATAACGAGTTTCCGAAATACCAGCAAATATTTTTTCACCCAATCTTGATGATACTTGGTGGTAATGATTAGTACACAAATCCCACTTGGCTCACCAAATTTTGTTCTTGTAGGTTGAAGCGTTCGTCTACATTAGCAGTTTTTATAGTTAGGTTTCCCTCTGTTCTCTAATATATAGATAGATGAATTTGGAACTCTAAATCCAACATGGTTTGTAGTAGCTCTTTGAAACTTGATAAAATGAAGGAGTTCTCAGTTTTGTCTCTATGGTTTGTTTCCTCTTCAAGTAGCCCTAGGCACAGACTGTGGAAAAGCACTTTCATTGAGAGGGGTTGCCAAGCTTCTAAGAAATTACGAGTTTCCAAAATACCAGCAAATATTTTTTCACCCAATCTTGATGATACTTGGTGGTAATGATCAGTACACAAATCCCACTTGGCTCAACAAATTTTGTTCTTCTAGGTTGAAGCGTTCTTCTACAGTAGCAGTTTTTATATTTAGGTTTCTCTCTGTTCTCTCCTATATAGATAGATGAATTTGGAACTCTAAATCCAACGTGGATTATAGTAGCTCTTTGAAACTTGACAAAAAAGGAGTTCTCAGTTTTGTCTCTATGGTTTGTTTCCTCTTCAAGTAGCCCTAGGCACAGACTCTGGAAAAGCTTTTTCATTGTGAGGGGTTGCCAAGCTTCTAAGAAATAACGAGTTTCCAAAATACCAGCAAATATTTTTTCAACCAATCTTGATGATACTTGGTGGTAATGATCAGTACACAAATCCCACTTGGCTCACCAAATTTTGTTCTTCTAGGTTGAAGCGTTCGTCTACAGTAGCAGTTTTTATATTTAGGTTTCACTCTGTTCTCTCATATATTGATAGATGAATTTGGAACCCTAAATCCAACATGGTTTGTAGTAGCTCTTTGAAACTTGACAATATAAAGGAGTTCTCAGTTTTGTCTGTATGGTTTGTTTTCTCTTCAAGAAGCCGTAGGCACAGACTGTTGAAAAGCACTTTCATTGAGAGGGGTTGCCAAGCTTCTAAGAAATAACGAGTTTCCGAAATACCAGCAAATATTTTTTTCACTAAATCTTGATTATACTTGTTGCTAATGATCAGTACACAAATCCCACTTGGCTCACCAAATTTTGTTCTTCTAGGTTGAAGCGTTCGTCTACAGTAGCTGTTTTTATATTTAGGTTTCCCTCTGTCCTCTCCTATATAGATAGATGAATTTGGAACTCTAAATCCAACATGGTTTGTAGTAGCTCTTTGCAACTTGACAAAAAAGGAGTTCTCAGTTTTGTCTGTATGGTTTGTTTCCTCTTCAACTAGCCTTAGGCACAGACTGTGGAAAAGCACTTTCATTGTGATGGGTTGCCAAGTTTCTAAGAAATTACGAGTTCCCGAAATAGCAGCAAATATTTTTTCACCCAATCTTGATGATACTTGGTGGTAATGATCAGTACACAATTCCCACTTGGCTCACGAAATTTTGTTCTTCTAGTTTGAAGCGTTCGTCTACAGTAGCAGTTTTTATATTTAGGTTTCTCTCTGTTCTCTCCTATATAGATAAATGAATTTGGAACTCTAAATCCAACAGGGATTGTAGTAGCACTTTGAAACTTGACAAAATAAAGGAGTTCTCAGTTTTGTCTCTATGGTTTGTTTCCTCTTCAAGTAGGACTAGGCACAGACTGTGGAAAGCACTTTCATTGAGATGGGTTGCCAAGCTTCTAAGAAATAATGAGTTTCCAAAATACCAGCAAATATTTTTTCACCCTATCTTGATGATACATGGTGGTAATGATCAGTACACAAATCCCACTTGGCTCACCAAATTTTGTTCTTCTAGGTTGAAGCGTTCGTCCACAATAGCAGTTTTTGTATTTAGGTTTCCCTCTGTCCTCTCCTATATAGATAGATTAATTTGGAACTCTAAATCCAACATGGTTTGTAGTAGCTCTTTGTAACTTGACAAAAAAGGAGTTCTCAGTTTTGTCTTTATGGTTTGTTTCCTCTTCAACTAGCCCTAGGCACAGACTGTGGAAAAGCACTTTCATTGAGAGGGGTTGCCAAGCTTCTAAGAAATAACGAGTTTCCGAAATACCAGCAAATTTTTTTTCACCCAATCTTGATGATACTTGGTGGTAATGATTAGTACACAAATCCCACTTGGCTCACCAAATTTTGTTCTTGTAGGTTGAAGCGTTCGTCTACAATAGCAGTTTTTATATTTACGTTTCCCTCTGTTCTCTCCTATATAGATTGATGAATTTGGAACTCTAAATCCAACATGGTTTATAGTACCTCTTTGAAACTTGACAAAATAAAGGAGTTCTCAGTTTTGTCTCTATGGTTTGATTCCTCTTCAAGTAGGACTAGGCACAGACTGTGGAAAGCACTTTCAGTGAGATGGGGTGCCAAGCTTCTAAGAAATAATGAGTTTCCAAAATACCAGGAAATATTTTTTCACCCTATCTTGATGATACTTGGTGGTAATGATCAGTACACAAATCCCACTTGGCTCACCAAATTTTGTTCTTCTAGGTTGAAGCGTTCGTCCACAATAGCAGTTTTTATACTTACGTTTCCCTCTGTTCTCTCCTATATAGATTGATGAATTTGGAACTCTAAATCCAACATGGATTGTAGTAGCTCTTTGAAACTTGACAAAATAAAGGAGTTCTCAGTTTTGTCTCTATGGTTTGTTTCCTCTTCAAGTAGCCCTAGGCACAGACTCTGGAAAAGCTCTTTCATTGAGGGGGGTTGCCAAGCTTCTAAGAAATAACGAGTTTCCGAAATACCAGCAAATTTTTTTCACCCAATCTTGATGATACTTGGTGGTAATGATCAGTCCACAAATCCCAATTGGCTCACCAAATTTTGTTCTTCTAGGTTGAAGCGTTCGTCTACAGTAGCAGTTTTTATATTTAGGTTTCACTCTGTTCTCTCATATATAGATATATGAATTTGGAACTCTAAATCCAACATGGTTTGTAGTAGCTCTTTGAAACTTGACAAAATAAAGGAGTTCTCAGTTTTGTCTCTATGGTTTGTTTCCTCTTCAAGTAGCCCTAGTCACAGACTGCGGAAAATCACTTTCATTGAGAGGGGTTGCCAAGCTTCTAAGAAATAACGAGTTTCCGAAATACCAGCAAATATTTTTTCACCCAATCTTGATGATACTTGGTGGTAATGATCAGTACACAAATCCCACTTGGCTCACCAAATTTTGTTCTTCTAGGCTGAAGCGTTCGTCTACAGTAGCAGTTTTTATATTTAGGTTTCCCTCTGTTCTCTCCTGAATAGATAGATGAATTTGGAACTCTAATTCCAACATGGTTTGTAGTAGGTGTTTGAAACTTGACAAAATAAAGGAGTTCTCAGTTTTGTCTCTATGGTTTGTTTCCTCTTCAACTAGCCCTAGGCACAGACTGTGGAAAAGCACTTTCATTGAGAGGGGTTGCCAAGCTTCTAAGAAATAACGAGTTTCCGAAATACCAGCAAATATTTTTTCAGCCAATCTTGATGATACTTGTTGCTGATGATCAGTACACAAATCCCACTTGGCTCACCAAATTTTGTTCTGCTAAGTAGAAGCGTTCGTCTACAGTAGCAGTTTTTATATTTAGGTTTCCATCTGTTCTCTCCTATATAGATAGATGAAGTTGGAATTCTAAATCCAACATGGTTTGTAGTAGCTCTTTGAAACTTGATAAAATAAAAAAGTTCTCAGTTTTGTCCCTATGGTTTGTTTCCTCTTCAAGTAGCCCTAGGCACAGACTGTGGAAAAGCACTTTCATTGAGAGGGGTTACCAAGCTTCTAAGAAATAACGAGTTTCAGAAATACCAGCAAATATTTTTTCACCCAATCTTGATGATTCTTGGTGGTAATGATCAGTACACAAATCCCACTTTGCTCACCAAATTTTGTTCTTCTAGGTTGAAGTGTTCGTATACAATAGCAGTTTTTATATTTAGGTTTCCCTCTGTTCTCTCCTATATAGATTGATGAATTCTGAACTCTAAATCCAACATGGTTTATAGTAGCTCTTTGAAACTTGACAAAATAAAGGAGTTCTCAGTTTTGTCTCTATGGTTTGTTTCCTCTTCAAGAAGCACTAGGCACAGACTGTGGAAAGCACTTTCATTGAGATGGGTTGCCAAGCTTCTAAGAAATAACGAGTTTCCAAAATACCAGCAAATATTTTTTCAACCAATATTCATGATACTTGTTGCTAATAATCAGTACACAAATCCCACTTGGCTCACCAAAATTTGTTCTTCTAGGTTGAAGCGTTCGTCTACAGTAGCAGTTTTTATATCTAGGTTTCCCTCTGTTCTCTCCTATATTGATAGATAAATTTGGAACTCTATATCCAACATGGTTTGTAGTAGCTCTTTGAAACTTGACAAAATAAAGGTTTTCTCAGATTTGTCTCTATGGTTGGTTTCCTCTCCAAGTAGCCCGAGGCACAGACTGTGGAAAAGCACTTTCATTGAGAGGGGTTGCCAAGCTTCTAAGAAATAACGAGTTTCCGAAATACCAGCAATTTTTTTTTCACCCAATCTTGATGATACCTGTTGCTAATGATCAGTACACAAATCCCACTTGGCTCACCAAATTTTGTTCTTCTAGGTTGAAGCGTTCGTCTACAGTAGCAGTTTTTATATCTAGCTTTCCCTCTGTTCTCTCCTATATAGATAGATGAATTTGGAACTCTAAATCCAACATGGTTTTTAGTAGCTCTTTGAAACTTGACAAAATAAAGGAGTTCTCAGTTTTGTCTCTATGGTTTGTTTCCTCTTCAAGTAGCCCTTGGCACAAACTGTGGAAAAGCACATTCATAGAGAGGGGTTGCCAAGCTTCTAAGAAATTACGAGTTTCCGAAATACCAGCAAATACTTTTTCACCCAATCTTGATTATACTTGGTGGTAATGATCAGTACACAAATCCCACTTTGCTCACCAAATTTTGTTCTTCTAGGTTAAAGCATTCGTCTACAGTAGCAGTTTTTATATTTAGGTTTCCCACTGTTCTCTCCTATTTAGATAGATGAATTTGGAACTCTAAATCCAACATGGTTTTTAGTAGCTCTTTGAAACTTGACAAAATATAGGAGTTCTCAGTTTTGTCTCTATGATTTGTTTCCTCTTCATGTAGCCCTAGGCACAGACTGTGGAAAAGCACTTTCATTGAGAGGGGTTGCCAAGCTTCTAAGAAATAACGAGTTTCTGAAATACCAGCAAATATTTTTTCAGCCAATCTTGATGATACTTGTGGCTGATGATCAGTACACAAATCCCACTTGGCTCACCAAATTTTGTTCTTCTAGGTTGAAGCGTTCGTCTACAGTAGCAGTTTTTATATTTAGGTTGCCCTCTGTTCTCTCCTGTATAGATAGATTAATTAGGAACTCTAAATACAACATGATTTGTACTAGCTCTTTGAAACATGACAAAATAAAGGAGTTCTCAGTTTTGTCCCTATGGATTGTTTCCTCTTCAAGTAGCCCTAGGCACACACTGTGAAAAAGCACTTTCATTTAGAGGGGTTGCCAAGCTTCTAAGAAATAACGAGTTTCCGAAATACAAGCAAATATTTTTTCACCCAATCTTGATGATACTTGTTGCTAATGATCAGTACACAAATCCCACTTGGCTCACCAAATTTTTTTTTCTAGGTTGAAGCGTTCGTCTACAGTAGTAGTTTTTATATTTAGGTTTCACTCTGTTCTCTCCTATATAGATAGATGAATTTGGAACTCTAAATCCAACATGGTTTGTAGTAGCTCTTTGAAACTTGACAAAATAAAGGTTTTCTCAGATTTGTCTCTATGGTTTGTTTCCTCTTCAAGTAGCCCTAGGCACAGACTGTGGAAAGCACTTTCATTGAGATGGGTTGCCAAGCTTCTAAGAAATAACGAATTTCCAAAATACCAGCAAATATTTTTTCAACCAATTTTGATGATACTTGGTGGTAATGATCAGTACACAAATCCCACTTGGCTCACAAAATTTTGTTCTTCTAGGTTGAAGCGTTCGTATACAATAGCAGTTTTTATATTTAGGTTTCCCTCTGTTCTCTCCTATAGAGATAGATGAATTTGGAACTCTAAATAAAACATGGTTTATAGTAGCTCTTTGAACCTTGACAAAATAAAGGAGTTCTCAGTTTTGTCTCTATGGTTTGTTTCCTCTTCAAGTAGCCCTATTCACAGACTGTGGAAAAGCACTTTCATTGATAGGGGTTGCCAAGCATCTAAGAAATAACGATTTCCGAAATACCAGCAAATATTTTTTCACCCAATCTTGATGATACCTGGTGGTAATGATCAGTACACAAATCCCACTTGGCTCACCAAATTTTGTTCTTCTAGGTTGAAGCGTTCGTCTACAATAGCAGTTTTTATATTTACGTTTCCCTCTGTTCTCTCCTATATAGATTGATGAATTTGGAACTCTAAATCCAACATGGTTTATAGTAGCTCTTTGAAACTTGACAAAATAAAGGAGTTCTCAGTTTTTTCTCTATGGTTAGTTTCCTCTTCAAGTATCCCTAGTCACAGACTGTGGAAAAGCACTTTCATTGAGAGGGGTTGCCAAGCTTCTAAGAAATAACGAGTTTCCGATATACCTGCAAATATTTTTTCACCCAATCTTGATGATACTTGGTGGCAATGATCAGTACACAAATCCCACTTGGCTCACCAAATTTTGTTCTCCTATGTTGAAGCGTTCGTCTACAGTAGCAGTTTTTATATTTAGGTTTCCCTCTGTTCTCTCCTGTATAGATAAATTAATTAGGAACTCTAAATACAACATGATTTGTAGTAGCTCTTTGAAACATGACAAAATAAAAGAGTTCTCAGTTTTGTCTCTATGGATTGTTTCCTCTTCAAGTAGCCCTAGGCACACACTGTGAAAAAGCACTTTCATTGAAAGGGGTTTCCAAGCTTCTAAGAAATAACGAGTTTCCGAAATACAAGCAAATATTTTTTCACCCAATCTTGATGATACTTGTTGCTAATGATCAGTACACAAATCCCACTTGGCTCACCAAATTTTGTTTTTCTAGGTTGAAGCGTTCGTCTACAGTAGTAGGTTTTATATTTAGGTTTCACTCTGTTCTCTCCTATATAGATAGATGAATTTGGAACTCTAAATCCAAATGGTTTGTAGTAGCTCTTTGAAACTTGACAAAATAAATGTTTTCTCAGATTTGTCTCTATGGTTTGTTTCCTCTTCAAGAAGCCCTAGGCACAGACTGTGGAAAGCACTTTCATTGAGATGGGTTGCCAAGCTTCTAAGAAATAACGAGTTTCCGAAATACCAGCAAATATTTTTTCACCCAATCTTGATGATACTTGGTGGTAATGATCAGTACACAAATCCCACTTTGCTCACCAAATTTTGTTCTTCTAGGTTGAAGCATTCGTCTACAGTAGCAGTTTTTATATATAGGTTTCCCTCTGTTCTCTCCTATTTAGATAGATGAATTTGGAACTCTAAATAAAACATGGTTTTTAGTAGCTCTTTGAAACTTGACAAAATAAAGGAGTTCTCAGTTTTGTCTCTATGGTTTGTTTCCTCTTCAAGTAGCCCTAGGCACACACTGTGGAAAAGCACTTTCATTGAGAGGGGTTGCCAAGCTTCTAAGAAATAACGAGTTTCCGAAATACAAGCAAATATTTTTTCACACAATCTTGATGATACTTGTTGCTAATGATCAGTACACAAATCCCACTTGGCTCACCAAATTTTGTTCTTCTAGGTTGAAGCGTTCGTCTACAGTAGTAGTTTTTATATTTAGGTTTCACTCTGTTCTCTCCTATATAGATAGATGAATTTGGAACTCTAAATCCAACATGGTTTGTAGTAGCTCTTTGAAACTTGACAAAATAAAGATTTTCTCAGATTTGTCTCTATGGTTGGTTTCCTCTTCAAGTAGCCCTAGGCACAGACTGTGGAAAGCACTTTCATTGAGATGGGTTGCAAATCTTCTAAGAAATAACGAGTTTCCAAAATACCAGCAAATATTTTTTCACCCAATTTTGATGATACTTGGTGGTAATGATCAGTACACAAATCCCACTTGGCTCACCAAATTTTGTTCTTCTAGGTTGAAGCGTTCGTATACAATAGCAGTTTTTATATTTAGGTTTCCCTCTGTTCTCTCCTATAGAGATAGATGAATTTGGAACTCTAAATAAAACATGGTTTATAGTAGCTCTTTGAACCTTGACAAAATAAAGGAGTTCTCAGTTTTGTCTCTATGGTTTGTTTCCTCTTCAAGTAGCCCTAGGCACAGACTGTGGAAAAGCACTTTCATTGATAGGGGTTGCCAAGCTTCTAAGAAATAACGAGTTTCCGAAATAAGGGCAAATTTTTATTCACCCAATCTTGATGATACTTGGTGGTAATGATCAGTACACAAATCCCAATTGGCTCACCAATTTTGTTCTTCTAGGTTGAAGCGTTCGTCTACAGTAGCAGTTTTTATATTTAGGTTACCCTCTGTTCTCTCCTATTTAGATAGATGAATTTGGAACTCTAAATCCAACATGGTTTTCAGTAGCTCTTTGAAACTTCACAAAATAAAGGAGTTCTCAGTTTTTTCTCTACGGTTTGTTTCCTCTTCAAGTAGCCCTAGTCACAGACTGTGGAAAAGCACTTTCATTGAGAGGGGTTGCCAAGCTTCTAAGAAATAACGAGTTTCCGAAATACCAGCAAATATTTTTTCACCCAATCTTGATGATACCTGGTGGTAATGATCAGTACACAAATCCCACTTGGCTCACCAAATTTTGTTCTTCTAGGTTGAAGCGTTCGTCTACAATAGCAGTTTTTATATTTACGTTTCCCTCTGTTCTCTCCTATATAGATTGATGAATTTGGAACTCTAAATCCAACATGGTTTATAGTAGCTCTTTGAAACTTGACAAAATAAAGGAGTTCTCAGTTTTGTCTCTATGGTTAGTTTCCTCTTCAAGTAGCCCTAGTCACAGACTGTGGAAAAGCACTTTCATTAAGAGGGGTTGCCAAGCTTCTAAGAAATAACGAGTTTCCGATATACCTGCAAATATTTTTTCACCCAATCTTGATTATACTTGGTGGCAATGATCAGTACACAAATCACACTTGGCTCACCAAATTTTGTTCTTCTAGGTTGAAGCGTTCGTCTACAGTAGCAGTTTTTATATTTAGGTTTCCCTCTGTTCTCTGTTGTATAGATACATGAATTTGGAACTCTAAATCCAACATGGTTTGTAGTAGCTCGTTGAGACTTGACAAAATAAAGGAGTTCCCTGTTTTGTCTCTATGGTTTGTTTCCTCTTCAAGTAGCCCTAGTCACATACTGTGGAAAAGCACTTTCATTGAGAGGGGTTGCAAAACTTCTAAGAAATTACGAGTTTCCGAAATACCAGCAAATATTTTTTCACCAAATCTTGATGATACTTGGTGGTAATGATCAGTACACAAATCCCACGTGGCTCACCAAATTTTGTTCTTCTAGGTTGAAGCGTTCGTCTACAGTAGCAGTTTTTATATTTAGGTTTCCCTCTGTTCTCTCCTATATAGATAGATGAATTTGGAACTCTAAATCCAACATGGTTTGTAGTAGCTCTTTGAAACTTGACAAAATAAAGGAGTTCTCAGTTTTGTCTCTATGGTTTGTTTCCTCTTCAAGTAGCCCTAGGCACAGACTGTGGAAAGTACTTTCATTGAAATGGGTTGCCAAGCTTCTAAGAAATAACGAGTTTCCGAAATACCAGCAAATATTTTTTCACCCAACTTGAAGATACTTGGTGGTAATGATGAGTACACACATCCTACTTGGCTCACCAAATTTTGTTCTTCTAGGTTGAAGCGTTCGTCTAGAGTAGCAGTTTTTATATTTAGGTTTCCCTCTGTTCTCTCCTATTTAGATTGATGAATTTGGAACTCTAAATCCAACATGGTTTTTAGTAGGTCTTTGAAACTTGACAAAATAAAGGAGTTCTCAGTTTTGTCTTTATGGTTTGTGTCCTCTTCAAGTAGCCCTAGGCACACACTGTGGAAAAGCACTTTCATTGAGAGGGGTTGCCAGGCTTCTAAGAAATAACGAGTTTCCGAAATACCAGCAAATATTTTTTCACCCAATCTTGATGATACTTGTTGCTAATGATCAGTACAAAATTCCCACTTGGCTCACCAAATTTTGTTCTTCTAGGTTGAAGCGTTCGTCTACAGTAGCAGTTTTTATATTTAGGTTTCCCTCTATTCTCTCCTATATAGATAGATGAATTTGGAACTCTAAATCCAACATGGTTTGTAGTAGCTCTTTAAAACTTGACAAAATAAAGGAGTTCTCACTTTTGTCTCTATGGTTTGTTTCCTCTTCAAGTAGCCCTAGGCACAGACTGTGGAAAGCACTTTCATTGAGATGGGTTGCCAAGCTTCTAAGAAATAACGAGTTTCCGAAATACCAGCAAATATTTTTTCACCCAACTTGAAGATACTTGGTGGTAATGATGAGTACACACATCCTACTTGGCTCACCAAATTTTGTTTTCTAAGTTGAAGCGTTCGTCTAGAGTAGCAGTTTTTATATTTAGGTTTCCCTCTGTTCTCTCCTATTTAGATAGATGAATTTGGAACTATAATCCAACATGGTTTTTAGTAGGTCTTTGAAACTTGACAAAATAAAGGAGTTCTCAGTATTGTCTTTATGGTTTGTGTCCTCTTCAAGTAGCCCTAGGCACACACTGTGGAAAAGCACTTTCATTGAGAGGGGTTGCCAGGCTTCTAAGAAATAACAAGTTTCCGAAATACCAGCAAATATTTTTTCACCCAATCTTGATGATACTTGTTGCTAATGATCAGTACAAAATTCCCACTTGGCTCACCAAATTTTGTTCTTCTAGGTTGAAGCGTTCGTGTACAGTAGCAGTTTTTATATTTAGGTTTCCCTCTGTTCTCTCCTATTTAGATAGATGGATTTGGAACTCTAAATCCAACATGATTTTTAGTAGCTCTTTGAAACTTGACAAAATAAAGGAGTTCTCAGTTTTGTCTCTATGGTTTGTTTCCTCTTCAAGTAGCCCTAGGCACAGACTGTGGAAAAGCACTTTCATTGAGAGGGGTTGCCAAAATTCTAAGAAATTACGAGTTTCCGAAATACAAGCAAATATTTTTTCACCCCATCTTGATGATACTTGTTGCTAGTGAGCAGTACACAAATCCCACTTGGCTCACCAATTTTTGTTCTTCTAGGTTGAAGCGTTCGTCTACAGTAGCAGTTTTTATATTTAGGTTTCTCTCTGTTCTCTACTATATAGATAGATGAATTTGGAACTTTAAATCCAACATGATTTGTAGTAGCTCTATGAAAAATGACAAAATAAAGGAGTTCTCAGTTTTGTCTCTATGGTTTGTTTCCTCTTCAAGTAGCCCTAGGCACAGACTGTGGAAAAGCACTTTCATTGAGAGGGGTATCCAAGCTTCTAAGAAATTACGAGTTTCCGAAATAACAGCAAATATTTTTTCACCCAATCTTGATGATACTTGTTGCTAATGATCAGTACACAAATCACACTTGGCTCACAAAATTATGTTCTTCTAGGTGGAAGCGTTCGTCTACAGTAGCAGTTTTGATATTTAGGTTTCCCTCTGTTCTCTCCTATATAGATAGATGAATTTGGAACTCAAAATCCAATATGGTTTGTAGTAGCTCTTTGAAACTTGACAAAATAAAGGAGTTCTCAGTTTTGTCTCTATGGTTTGTTTCCTCTTCAAGTAGACCTAGGCACACTGTGGAAAAGCACTTTCATTGAGAGGGGTTGCCAAGCTTCTAAGAAATAACGAGTTTAGAAAATACCAGCAAATAGTTTTTCACCCAATCTTGATGATACTTGGTGGTAATGATCAGTACACAATTCCCACTTGGCTCACCAAATTTTGTTCTTCTAGGTTGAAGCGTTCGTCTACAGTAGCAGTTTTGATATTTAGGTTTCCCTCTGTTCTCTCCTATATAGATAGATGAATTTGGAACTCTAAATCCAATATGGTTTGTAGTAGCTCTTTGAAACTTGACAAAATAAAGGAGTTCTCAGTTTTGTCTCTATGGATTGTTTCCTCTTCAAGTAGCCATAGGCACACACTGTGGAAAAGCACTTTCATTGAGAGGGGTTGCCAAGCTTCTAAGAAATAACGAGTTTCAGAAATACCAGCAAATATTTTTTCACCCAATCTTGATGATACTTGTTGCTAATGATCAGTACACAAATCCCACTTGGCTCACCAAATTTTGTTCTTCTAGGTTGAAGCGTTCTTCTACAGTAGCAGTTTTTATATTTAGGTTTCCCTCTGTTCTCTCCTATATAGATATATGAATTTGGAACTCTAAATCCAACATGGTTTGTAGTAGCTCTTTGAAACTTGTCAAAAAAAAGGAGTTCTCCGTTTTGTCTCTATGGATTGTTTTCCACACTGTGGAAAAGCACTTTCATTGAGAGGGGTTGCCAAGCTTCTAAGAAATAACGAGTTTCAGAAATACCAGCAAATATTTTTTCACCCAATCTTGATGATACTTGTTGCTAATGATCAGTACACAAATCCCACTTGGCTCACCAAATTTTGTTCTTCTAGGTTGAAGCGTTCGACTACAGTAGCAGTTTTGATATTTAGGTTTCCCTCTGTTTTCTCCTATATAGATAGATGAATTTGGAACTCTAAAATAAACATGGTTTGTAGTAGCTCTTTGAAACTTGACAAAATAAAGGAGTTCTCAGTTTTGTCTCTATGGTTTGTTTCCTCTTCAAGAGGCCTAGGCACAGACTGTGGCAGCAATTTCATTGAGATGGGCTGCCAAGCTTCTAAGAAATAAGGAGTTTAGAAAATACCAGCAAATATTTCTTCACCCAATCTTGATGATACTTGGTGGAAATGATCAGTACACAAATCCCACTTGGCTCACCAAATTTTGTTCTTCTAGGTTGAAGCATTCGTCTACAGTAGCAGTTTTTATATTTAGGTTTCCCTCTGTTCTCTCCTATATAGATAGATGAATTTGGAAATCTAAATCCAACAAGGATTGTAGTAGCTCTTTGAAACTTGACAAAATAAAGAAGTTCTCAGTTTTGTCTCTATGGTTTGGTTCCTCTTTAAGAAGCCCTAGGCACAGACTGTGGAAAGCACATTCATTGAGATGGGTTGCCAAGCTTCTAAGAAATAACGAGTTTCCGAAATACCAGCAAATATTTTTTTAACCCAATCTTTATGATACTTGGTGGTAATGATCAGTACACAAATCCCACGTGGCTCACCAAATTTTGTTCTTCTAGGTTGAAGCGTTCGTCTACAGTAGCAGTTTTTATATTTAGGTTTCTCTCTGTTCTCTCCTATATAGATAGATGAATTTGGAAATCTTAATCCAACATGGATTGTAGTAGCTCTATGAAACTTGACAAAATAAAGGAGTTCTCAGTTTTGTCTTTATGGTTTGTGTCCTCTTCAAGTAGCACTAGGCACACACTGTGGAAAAGCACTTTCATTGAGAGGGGTTGCCAGGCTTATTAGAAATAACAAGTTTCTGAAATACCAGCAAATATTTTTTCACCCAAATTTGATGATACTTGTTGCTAATGATCAGTACAAAGTTCCCACTTGGCTCACCAAATTTTGTTCTTCTAGATTGAAGCGTTCGTCTACAGTAGCAGTTTTTATATTTACTTTTCCCTCTGTTCTCTCCTATTTAGATAGATGAATTTGGAACTCTAAGTCCAACATGGTTTTTAGTAGCTCTTTCAAACTTTACAAAATAAAGGAGTTCTCAGTTTTGTCTCTATGGTTTGTTTCATCTTCAAGTAGCCCTAGGCACAGACTGTGGAAAAGCACTTTCATTGAGAGGGGTATCCAAGCTTCTAAGAAATTACGAGTTTCCGAAATACCAGCAAATATTTTTTCAAGCAATCTTGATGACACTTGGTGGTAATGATCAGTCCACAAATCCCACTTGGCTAACCAAATTTTGTTCTTCTAGGTTGAAGCGTTCGTCTACAGTAGCAGTTTTGATATTTAGGTTTCCCTCTGTTCTCTCCTATATAGATAGATGCATTTGGAACTCTAAATCCAATATGGTTTGTAGTAGCTCTTTGAAACTTGACAAAATAAAGGAGTTCTCAGTTTTGTCTCTATGGATTGTTTCCTCTTAAAGTAGACCTAGGCACACACTGTGGAAAAGCACTTTCATTGAGAGGAGTTGCCCAGCTTCTAAGAAATAACGAGTTTAGAAAATACCAGCAAATATTTTTTCACCCAATCTTGATGATACTTGGTGGAAATGATCGGTACACAAATCCCACTTGGCTCACCAAATTTTGTTCTTCCAGGTTGAAGCGTTCGTCTACAGTAGCAGTTTTGATATTTAGGTTTCCCTCTGTTCTCTCCTATATAGATAGATGAATTTGGAACTCTAAATCCAATATGGTTTGTAGTAGCTCTTTGAAACTTGACAAAATAAAGGAGTTCTCAGTTTTGTCTCTATGGATTGTGTCCTCTTCAAGTAGCCATAGGCACACACTGTGGAAAAGCACATTCATTGAGAGGGGTTGCCAAGCTTCTAAGAAATAACGAGTTTCAGAAATACCAGCAAATATTTTTTCAACCAATCTTGATGATACTTGGTGGTAATGATCAGAACACAAATCCCACTTCGCTCACCAAATTTTGTTCTTCTATGTTGATGCGTTCATCTACAGTAGATGTTTTTATATTTAGGTTCCCCTCTGTTCTCTCCTATATAGATAGATGTATTTGGAACTCTAAATCCAACATGGATTGTAGTAGCTCTTTGAAACTTGACAAAATAAAGGAGTTCTCAGTTTTGTCTCTATGGTTTGTTACCTCTTCAAGTAGCCCTAGGAACAGACTGTGGAAGCACTTTCATTGAGATGGGTTGCCATGCTTCTAAGAAATAACGAGTTTCCAAAATACCAGTAAATATTTTTTCAACCCATCTTGATGATACTTGGTGGTAATGATCAGTACACAAATCCCACGTGGCTCACCAAATTTTGTTCTTCTAGGTTGAAGCGTTCGTCTACAGTAGCAGTTTTTATATTTAGGTTTCCCTCTGTTCTCTCCTATATAGATAGATGAATTTGGAACTCTAAATCCAACATGGTTTGTAGTAGCTCTTTGAAACTTGACAAAATAAAGGAGTTCTCAGTTTTGTCTCTATGGATTGTTTCCTCTTCAATTAGCACTAGGCACACACTGTGGAAAAGCACTTTCATTGAGAGGGGTTGCCAAGGTTCTACGAAATAACGAGTTTCCGAAATACCAGCAAATATTTATTTACCCAATCTTGATGATACGTGTAGCTAATGATCAGAACACAAATCCCACTTGGCTTACCAAATTTTGTTCTTCTAGGTTGAAGCGTTCGTGTACAGTAGCAGTTTTCATATTTAGGTTTCCCTCTGTTCTCTCCTACACCGATAGATGAATTTGGAACTCTAAATCCAACATGGTTTGTAGTAGCTCTTTGAAACTTGACAAAATAAAGGAGTTCTCAGTTTTTTCTCTATGGTTTGTTTCCTCTTCAAGTAGCCCTAGGCACAGACTGTGAAAAGCATTTTCATTGAGATGGGTTGCCAAGGTTCTAAGAAATAACGAGTTTCCAAAATACTAGCAAATATTTTTTCACCCAAACTTGATGATACTTGGTGGTAATGATCAGAACACAAATCCCACTTGGCTCACCAAATTTTGATCTTCTATGTTGATGCGTTCATCTACAGTAGATGTTTTTATATTTAGGTTTCCCTCTGTTCTCTCCTATATAGATAGATGAATTTGGAACTCTAAATCCAACATGGATTGTAGTAGCTCTTTGAAACTTGACAAAATAAAAGAGTTCTCAGTTTTGTCTCTATGGTTTGTTTCCTGTTCAAGTAGCCCTAGGCACAGACTGTGGAAAAGCACTTTCATTGAGAGGGGTTGCCAAGCTTCTAAGAAATTCCGAGTTTCCGAAATACCAGGAAATATTTTTTCACCCAATCTTGATGATACTTGGTGGTAATGATCAGTACACAAATCCCACTTTTCTCACCAAATTTTGTTCTTCTAGTTTGAAGCGTTCGTCTACCGTAGCAGTTTTTATATTTAGGTTTCCCTCTGTTCTCTCCTATATAGATAGATGAATTTGGAACTCTAAATCCAACATGGATTGTAGTAGCTCTTTGAAACTTGACAAAATAAAGGAGTTCTCAGTTTTGTCTCTATGGTTTGTTTCCTCTTCAAGTAGCCCTAGGCACAGACTGTGAAAAGCACTTTCATTGAGATGGGTTGACATGCTTCTAGAAATAACGAGTTTCCGAAACACCAGCAAATATTTTTTCAGCAATCTAGATGATACTTGGTGGTAATGATCAGTACACAGATCCCACTTGGCTCACCAAATTTTGTTCTTCTAGGTTGAAGCGTTCGTCTACAGTAGCAGTTTTTATATTTAGGTTTCTCTCTGTTCTCTCCTATATAGATAGATGAATTTGGAACTCTAAATCCAACATGGTTTGTAGTAGCTTTTTGAAACTTGACAAAATAAAGGAGTTCTCAGTTTTGTCTCTATGGTTTGTTTCCTCTTCCAGTAGCCCTAGTCACAGACTGTGGAAAAGCACTTTCATTGATATGGGTTGCCAAGCTTCTAAGAAATAACGAGTTTCAGAAATACCAGCAAATATTTTTTCACCCAATCTTGATGATACTTGGTGGTAATGATGAGTACACAAATCCCACTAGGCTCACCAAGTTTTGTTCTTCTAAGTTCAAGCGTTCGTCTACAGTAGCAGTTTTTATATTTAGGTTTCACTCTGTTCTCTCATATATAGGTAGATGAATTTGGAACTCTAAGTCCAACATGGTTTGTAGTAGGTCTTTGAAACTTGACAAACTAAAGGATTTATCAGTTTTGTCTCTATGGTTTGTTTCTTCTTCAAGTACCCCTAGGCACAGACTGTGGAAGCACTTTCATTGAGAGTGGTTGCCAGGCTTCTAAGAAATAACGAGTTTCCAAAATACCAGCAAGTATCTTTTCACCCAATCTTGATGATACTTGGTGGTCATGATCAGTACACAAATCCCACTTGCTCACCAAATTTTGTTCTTCTAGGTTGAAGCGTTCGTCTACAGTAGCTGTTTTTATATTTAGGTTTCCCTCTGTTCTGTCCTATACAGATAGATGAATTTGGAACTCTAAATCCAACATGGTTTATAGTAGCTCTTTGAAACTTGACAAAATAAAGGAGTTCTCAGTTTTGTCTCTATGGTTTGTTTCCTCTTCAAGAGGCCTAGGCACAGACTGTGAAAACACTTTCATTGAGATGGGTTGCCAAACTTCCAATGAAATAAGGAGTTTAGAAAATACCAGCAAATATTTTTTCACCCAATCTTGATGATACTTGGTGGAAGAGATTAGTACACACATCCCACTTGGCTCACCAAATTTTGTTCTTCTATGTTGAAGCGTTCGTCTACAGTAGCAGTTTTTATATTTAGGTTTCCCTCTGTTCTCTCCTATATAGATAGATGAATTTGGAACTCTAAATCCAACATGGTTTATAGTAGCTCTTTGAAACTTGACAAAATAAAGGAGTTCTCAGTTTTGTCTCTATGGTTTGTTTCCTCTTCAAGTAGCCCAAGGCACACACTGTGGAAAAGCACTTTCATTGAGAGGGGTATCCAAGCTTCTAAGAAATTACAAATTTCCGAAATACCAGCAAATATTTTTTCACCCAATCTTGATGATACTTGGTGGTAATGATCAGTACACAGATCCCACTTGGCTCACCAAATTTTGTTCTTCTAGGTTGAAGCGTTCGTCTACAGTAGCAGTTTTTATATTTAGGTTTCCCTCTGATCTCTCCGATATAGATAGATGAATTTGGAACTCTAAATCCAACATGGATTGTAGTAGCTCTTTGAAACTTGACAAAATAAAGGAGTTCTCAGTTTTGTTTCTATGGTTTGTTTCCACTTAAAGTATCCCTAGGCACAGATTGTGGAGAAGCACTTTCATTGAGAGGGGTATCCAAGCTTCTAAGAAATTACAAATTTCCGAAATACCAGCAAATATTTTTTCACCCAATCTTGATGATACTTGGTGGTAATGATCAGAACACAAATCCCACTTCGCTCACCAAATTTTGTTCTTCTATGTTGATGCGTTCATCTACAGTAGATGTTTTTATATTTAGGTTCCCCTCTGTTCTCTCCTATATAGATAGATGAATTTGGAACTCTAAATCCAACATGGATTGTAGTAGCTCTTTGAAACTTGACAAAATAAAGGAGTTCTCAGTTTTGTCTCTATGGTTTGTTTCCTCTTCAAGTAGCCCTAGGCACAGACTGTGGAAGCACTTTCATTGAGATGGGTTGCCAAGCTTCTAAGAAATAACGAGTTTCCAAAATACCAGCAAATATTTTTTCACCCAATCTTGATGATACTTAATGGTAATGATCAGTACAAAAATCCCACTTGGCTCACCAAATTATGTTCTCTAGGTTGAAGCGTTCGTCTACAGTAGCAGTTTTTATATTTAGTTTTCACTCTGTTCTCTCATATATAGATAGATGAATTTGGAACTCTAAATCCAACATGGTTTGTAGTAGCTTTTTGAAACTTGACAAAATAAAGGAGTTCTCAGTTTTGTCTCTATGGTTTGTTTCCTCTTCAAGTAACCCTACGCACAGAATGTGGAAAAGCACTTTCATTGAGAGTGGTTGCCAAGCTTCTAAGAAATTACAAGTTTCCGAAACACCAGCAAATATTTTTTCACCCAATCTTGATGATACTTGGTGGTAATGATCAGTACACAAATCCCACTTGGCTCACCAAATTTTGTTCTTCTAGGTTGAAGCGTTCGTCTACAGTAGCAGTTTTTATATTTAGGTTTCTCTCTGTTCTCTCCTATAAAGATAGATGAACTTGGAACTCTAAATCCAACATGGTTTGTAGTAGCTTTTTGAAACTTGACAAAATAAAGGAGTTCTCAGTTTTGTCTCTATGGTTTGTTTCCTCTTCCAGTAGCCCTAGTCACAGACTGTGGAAAAGCACTTTCATTGAGAGTGGTTGCCAAGCTTCTAAGAAATTACAAGTTTCCGAAACACCAGCAAATGTTTTTTCACCCAAACTTGATGATTCTTGGTGGTAATGATCAGTACACAAATCCCACTTGGCTCACCAAATTGTGTTCTTCTAGGTTGAAGCGTTCGTCTACAGTAGCAGTTTTTATATTTAGGTTTCTCTCTGTTCTCTCCTATATAGATTGATGAATTTGGAACTCTAAATCCAACATGGATTGTAGTAGCTCTTTGAAACTTGACAAAATAAAAGAGTTCTCAGTTTTGTCTCTATGGTTTGTTTCTTCTTCAAGTAGCCCTAGGCACAGACTGTGGAAAGCACTTTCATTGAGATGGGTTGCCAAGCTTCTAAGAAATAACGAGTTTCCGAAACACCAGCAAATATTTTTTCAGCAATCTTGATGATACTTGGTGGTAATGATCAGTACACAGATCCCACTTGGCTCACCAAATTTTGTTCTTCTAGGTTGAAGCGTTCGTCTACAGTAGCAGTTTTTATATTTAGGTTTCTCTCTGTTCTCTCCTATATAGATAGATGAATTTGAAACTCTAAATCCAACATGGTTTGTAGTAGCTTTTTGAAACTTGACAAAATAAAGGAGTTCTCAGTTTTGTCTCTATGGTTTGTTTCCTCTTCCAGTAGCCCTAGTCACAGACTGTGGAAAAGCACTTTCATTGATATGGGTTGCCAAGCTTCTAAGAAATAACGAGTTTCAGAAATACCAGCAAATATTTTTTCACCCAATCTTGATGATACTTGGTGGTAATGATGAGTACACAAATCCCACTAGGCTCACCAAGTTTTGTTCTTCTAAGTTCAAGCGTTCGTCTACAGTAGCAGTTTTTATATTTAGGTTTCACTCTGTTCTCTCATATATAGGTAGATGAATTTGGAACTCTAAGTCCAACATGGTTTGTAGTAGGTCTTTGAAACTTGACAAACTAAAGGATTTATCAGTTTTGTCTCTATGGTTTGTTTCTTCTTCAAGTACCCCTAGGCACAGACTGTGGAAGCACTTTCATTGAGAGTGGTTGCCAGGCTTCTAAGAAATAACGAGTTTCCAAAATACCAGCAAGTATCTTTTCACCCAATCTTGATGATACTTGGTGGTCATGATCAGTACACAAATCCCACTTGCTCACCAAATTTTGTTCTTCTAGGTTGAAGCGTTCGTCTACAGTAGCTGTTTTTATATTTAGGTTTCCCTCTGTTCTGTCCTATACAGATAGATGAATTTGGAACTCTAAATCCAACATGGTTTATAGTAGCTCTTTGAAACTTGACAAAATAAAGGAGTTCTCAGTTTTGTCTCTATGGTTTGTTTCCTCTTCAAGAGGCCTAGGCACAGACTGTGAAAACACTTTCATTGAGATGGGTTGCCAAACTTCCAATGAAATAAGGAGTTTAGAAAATACCAGCAAATATTTTTTCACCCAATCTTGATGATACTTGGTGGAAATGATTAGTACACACATCCCACTTGGCTCACCAAATTTTGTTCTTCTATGTTGAAGCGTTCGTCTACAGTAGCAGTTTTTATATTTAGGTTTCCCTCTGTTCTCTCCTATATAGATAGATGAATTTGGAACTCTAAATCCAACATGGATTGTAGTAGCTCTTTGAAACTTGACAAAATAAAAGAGTTCTCAGTTTTGTCTCTATGGTTTGTTTCCTGTTCAAGTAGCCCTAGGCACAGACTGTGGAAAAGCACTTTCATTGAGAGGGGTTGCCAAGCTTCTAAGAAATTCCGAGTTTCCGAAATACCAGGAAATATTTTTTCACCCAATCTTGATGATACTTGGTGGTAATGATCAGTACACAAATCCCACTTTTCTCACCAAATTTTGTTCTTCTAGTTTGAAGCGTTCGTCTACCGTAGCAGTTTTTATATTTAGGTTTCCCTCTGTTCTCTCCTATATAGATAGATGAATTTGGAACTCTAAATCCAACATGGATTGTAGTAGCTCTTTGAAACTTGACAAAATAAAGGAGTTCTCAGTTTTGTCTCTATGGTTTGTTTCCTCTTCAAGTAGCCCTAGGCACAGACTGTGAAAAGCACTTTCATTGAGATGGGTTGACATGCTTCTAGAAATAACGAGTTTCCGAAACACCAGCAAATATTTTTTCAGCAATCTAGATGATACTTGGTGGTAATGATCAGTACACAGATCCCACTTGGCTCACCAAATTTTGTTCTTCTAGGTTGAAGCGTTCGTCTACAGTAGCAGTTTTTATATTTAGGTTTCTCTCTGTTCTCTCCTATATAGATAGATGAATTTGGAACTCTAAATCCAACATGGTTTGTAGTAGCTTTTTGAAACTTGACAAAATAAAGGAGTTCTCAGTTTTGTCTCTATGGTTTGTTTCCTCTTCCAGTAGCCCTAGTCACAGACTGTGGAAAAGCACTTTCATTGATATGGGTTGCCAAGCTTCTAAGAAATAACGAGTTTCAGAAATACCAGCAAATATTTTTTCACCCAATCTTGATGATACTTGGTGGTAATGATGAGTACACAAATCCCACTAGGCTCACCAAGTTTTGTTCTTCTAAGTTCAAGCGTTCGTCTACAGTAGCAGTTTTTATATTTAGGTTTCACTCTGTTCTCTCATATATAGGTAGATGAATTTGGAACTCTAAGTCCAACATGGTTTGTAGTAGGTCTTTGAAACTTGACAAACTAAAGGATTTATCAGTTTTGTCTCTATGGTTTGTTTCTTCTTCAAGTACCCCTAGGCACAGACTGTGGAAGCACTTTCATTGAGAGTGGTTGCCAGGCTTCTAAGAAATAACGAGTTTCCAAAATACCAGCAAGTATCTTTTCACCCAATCTTGATGATACTTGGTGGTCATGATCAGTACACAAATCCCACTTGCTCACCAAATTTTGTTCTTCTAGGTTGAAGCGTTCGTCTACAGTAGCTGTTTTTATATTTAGGTTTCCCTCTGTTCTGTCCTATACAGATAGATGAATTTGGAACTCTAAATCCAACATGGTTTATAGTAGCTCTTTGAAACTTGACAAAATAAAGGAGTTCTCAGTTTTGTCTCTATGGTTTGTTTTCTCTTCAAGAGGCCTAGGCACAGACTGTGAAAACACTTTCATTGAGATGGGTTGCCAAACTTCCAATGAAATAAGGAGTTTAGAAAATACCAGCAAATATTTTTTCACCCAATCTTGATGATACTTGGTGGAAATGATTAGTACACACATCCCACTTGGCTCACCAAATTTTGTTCTTCTATGTTGAAGCGTTCGTCTACAGTAGCAGTTTTTATATTTAGGTTTCCCTCTGTTCTCTCCTATATAGATAGATGAATTTGGAACTCTAAATCCAACATGGTTTATAGTAGCTCTTTGAAACTTGACAAAATAAAGGAGTTCTCAGTTTTGTCTCTATGGTTTGTTTCCTCTTCAAGTAGCCCAAGGCACACACTGTGGAAAAGCACTTTCATTGAGAGGGGTATCCAAGCTTCTAAGAAATTACAAATTTCCGAAATACCAGCAAATATTTTTTCACCCAATCTTGATGATACTTGGTGGTAATGATCAGTACACAGATCCCACTTGGCTCACCAAATTTTGTTCTTCTAGGTTGAAGCGTTCGTCTACAGTAGCAGTTTTTATATTTAGGTTTCCCTCTGATCTCTCCGATATAGATAGATGAATTTGGAACTCTAAATCCAACATGGATTGTAGTAGCTCTTTGAAACTTGACAAAATAAAGGAGTTCTCAGTTTTGTTTCTATGGTTTGTTTCCACTTAAAGTATCCCTAGGCACAGATTGTGGAGAAGCACTTTCATTGAGAGGGGTATCCAAGCTTCTAAGAAATTACAAATTTCCGAAATACCAGCAAATATTTTTTCACCCAATCTTGATGATACTTGGTGGTAATGATCAGAACACAAATCCCACTTCGCTCACCAAATTTTGTTCTTCTATGTTGATGCGTTCATCTACAGTAGATGTTTTTATATTTAGGTTCCCCTCTGTTCTCTCCTATATAGATAGATGAATTTGGAACTCTAAATCCAACATGGATTGTAGTAGCTCTTTGAAACTTGACAAAATAAAGGAGTTCTCAGTTTTGTCTCTATGGTTTGTTTCCTCTTCAAGTAGCCCTAGGCACAGACTGTGGAAGCACTTTCATTGAGATGGGTTGCCAAGCTTCTAAGAAATAACGAGTTTCCAAAATACCAGCAAATATTTTTTCACCCAATCTTGATGATACTTAATGGTAATGATCAGTACAAAAATCCCACTTGGCTCACCAAATTATGTTCTCTAGGTTGAAGCGTTCGTCTACAGTAGCAGTTTTTATATTTAGTTTTCACTCTGTTCTCTCATATATAGATAGATGAATTTGGAACTCTAAATCCAACATGGTTTGTAGTAGCTTTTTGAAACTTGACAAAATAAAGGAGTTCTCAGTTTTGTCTCTATGGTTTGTTTCCTCTTCCAGTAGCCCTAGTCACAGACTGTGGAAAAGCACTTTCATTGATATGGGTTGCCAAGCTTCTAAGAAATAACGAGTTTCAGAAATACCAGCAAATATTTTTTCACCCAATCTTGATGATACTTGGTGGTAATGATGAGTACACAAATCCCACTAGGCTCACCAAGTTTTGTTCTTCTAAGTTCAAGCGTTCGTCTACAGTAGCAGTTTTTATATTTAGGTTTCACTCTGTTCTCTCATATATAGGTAGATGAATTTGGAACTCTAAGTCCAACATGGTTTGTAGTAGGTCTTTGAAACTTGACAAACTAAAGGATTTATCAGTTTTGTCTCTATGGTTTGTTTCTTCTTCAAGTACCCCTAGGCACAGACTGTGGAAGCACTTTCATTGAGAGTGGTTGCCAGGCTTCTAAGAAATAACGAGTTTCCAAAATACCAGCAAGTATCTTTTCACCCAATCTTGATGATACTTGGTGGTCATGATCAGTACACAAATCCCACTTGCTCACCAAATTTTGTTCTTCTAGGTTGAAGCGTTCGTCTACAGTAGCTGTTTTTATATTTAGGTTTCCCTCTGTTCTGTCCTATACAGATAGATGAATTTGGAACTCTAAATCCAACATGGTTTATAGTAGCTCTTTGAAACTTGACAAAATAAAGGAGTTCTCAGTTTTGTCTCTATGGTTTGTTTCCTCTTCAAGAGGCCTAGGCACAGACTGTGAAAACACTTTCATTGAGATGGGTTGCCAAACTTCCAATGAAATAAGGAGTTTAGAAAATACCAGCAAATATTTTTTCACCCAATCTTGATGATACTTGGTGGAAATGATTAGTACACACATCCCACTTGGCTCACCAAATTTTGTTCTTCTATGTTGAAGCGTTCGTCTACAGTAGCAGTTTTTATATTTAGGTTTCCCTCTGTTCTCTCCTATATAGATAGATGAATTTGGAACTCTAAATCCAACATGGTTTATAGTAGCTCTTTGAAACTTGACAAAATAAAGGAGTTCTCAGTTTTGTCTCTATGGTTTGATTCCTCTTAGAGTAGCCCAAGGCACACACTGTGGAAAAGCACTTTCATTGAGAGGGGTATCCAAGCTTCTAAGAAATTACAAATTTCCGAAATACCAGCAAATATTTTTTCACACAATCTTGATGATACTTGGTGGTAATGATCAGTACACAGATCCCACTTGGCTCACCAAATTTTGTTCTTCTAGGTTGAAGCGTTCGTCTACAGTAGCAGTTTTTATATTTAGGTTTCCCTCTGATCTCTCCGATATAGATAGATGAATTTGGAACTCTAAATCCAACATGGATTGTAGTAGCTCTTTGAAACTTGACAAAATAAAGGAGTTCTCAGTTTTGTTTCTATGGTTTGTTTCCACTTAAAGTATCCCTAGGCACAGATTGTGGAGAAGCACTTTCACTGAGAGGGGTATCCAAGCTTCTAAGAAATTACAAATTTCCGAAATACCAGCAAATATTTTTTCACCCAATCTTGATGATACTTGGTGGTAATGATCAGAACACAAATCCCACTTCACTCACCAAATTTTGTTCTTCTATGTTGATGCGTTCATCTACAGTAGATGTTTTTATATTTAGGTTCCCCTCTGTTCTCTCCTATATAGATAGATGAATTTGGAACTCTAAATCCAACATGGATTGTAGTAGCTCTTTGAAACTTGACAAAATAAAGGAGTTCTCAGTTTTGTCTCTATGGTTTGTTTCCTCTTCAAGTAGCCCTAGGCACAGACTGTGGAAGCACTTTCATTGAGATGGGTTGCCAAGCTTCTAAGAAATAACGAGTTTCCAAAATACCAGCAAATATTTTTTCACCCAATCTTGATGATACTTAATGGTAATGATCAGTACAAAAATCCCACTTGGCTCACCAAATTATGTTCTCTAGGTTGAAGCGTTCGTCTACAGTAGCAGTTTTTATATTTAGTTTTCACTCTGTTCTCTCATATATAGATAGATGAATTTGGAACTCTAAATCCAACATGGTTTGTAGTAGCTTTTTGAAACTTGACAAAATAAAGGAGTTCTCAGTTTTGTCTCTATGGTTTGTTTCCTCTTCAAGTAACCCTAGGCACAGAATGTGGAAAAGCACTTTCATTGAGAGTGGTTGCCAAGCTTCTAAGAAATTACAAGTTTCCGAAACACCAGCAAATATTTTTTCACCCAATCTTGATGATACTTGGTGGTAATGATCAGTACACAAATCCCACTTGGCTCACCAAATTTTGTTCTTCTAGGTTGAAGCGTTCGTCTACAGTAGCAGTTTTTATATTTAGGTTTCTCTCTGTTCTCTCCTATAAAGATAGATGAATTTGGAACTCTAAATCCAACATGGTTTGTAGTAGCTTTTTGAAACTTGACAAAATAAAGGAGTTCTCAGTTTTGTCTCTATGGTTTGTTTCCTCTTCCAGTAGCCCTAGTCACAGACTGTGGAAAAGCACTTTCATTGAGAGTGGTTGCCAAGCTTCTAAGAAATTACAAGTTTCCGAAACACCAGCAAATGTTTTTTCACCCAAACTTGATGATTCTTGGTGGTAATGATCAGTACACAAATCCCACTTGGCTCACCAAATTGTGTTCTTCTAGGTTGAAGCGTTCGTCTACAGTAGCAGTTTTTATATTTAGGTTTCTCTCTGTTCTCTCCTATATAGATTGATGAATTTGGAACTCTAAATCCAACATGGATTGTAGTAGCTCTTTGAAACTTGACAAAATAAAAGAGTTCTCAGTTTTGTCTCTATGGTTTGTTTCTTCTTCAAGTAGCCCTAGGCACAGACTGTGGAAAGCACTTTCATTGAGATGGGTTGCCAAGCTTCTAAGAAATAACGAGTTTCCGAAACACCAGCAAATATTTTTTCAGCAATCTTGATGATACTTGGTGGTAATGATCAGTACACAGATCCCACTTGGCTCACCAAATTTTGTTCTTCTAGGTTGAAGCGTTCGTCTACAGTAGCAGTTTTTATATTTAGGTTTCTCTCTGTTCTCTCCTATATAGATAGATGAATTTGAAACTCTAAATCCAACATGGTTTGTAGTAGCTTTTTGAAACTTGACAAAATAAAGGAGTTCTCAGTTTTGTCTCTATGGTTTGTTTCCTCTTCCAGTAGCCCTAGTCACAGACTGTGGAAAAGCACTTTCATTGATATGGGTTGCCAAGCTTCTAAGAAATAACGAGTTTCAGAAATACCAGCAAATATTTTTTCACCCAATCTTGATGATACTTGGTGGTAATGATGAGTACACAAATCCCACTAGGCTCACCAAATTTTGTTCTTCTATGTTCAAGCGTTCGTCTACAGTAGCAGTTTTTATATTTAGGTTCACTCTGTTCTCTCATATATAGGTAGATGAATTTGGAACTCTAAATCCAACATGGTTTTTAGTAGGTCTTTGAAACTTCACAAACTAAAGGAGTTATCAGTTTTGTCTCTATGGTTTGTTTCTTCTTCAAGTACCCCTAGGCACAGACTGTGGAAGCACTTTCATTGAGAGTGGTTGCCAGGCTTCTAAAAAATAACGAGTTTCCAGAATACCAGCAAGTATTTTTTCACCCAATCTTGATGATACTTGGTGGTCATGATCAGTACACAAATCCCACTTGGCTCACCAAATTTTGTTCTTCTAGGTTGAAGCGTTCGTCTACAGTAGCTGTTTTTATATTTAGGTTTCCCTCTGTTCTGTCCTATACAGATAGATGAATTTGGAACTCTAAATCCAACATGGTTTATAGTAGCTCTTTGAAACTTGACAAAATAAAGGAGTTCTCAGTTTTGTCTCTATGGTTTGTTTCCTCTTCAAGAGGCCTAGGCACAGACTGTGAAAACACTTTCATTGAGATGGGTTGCCAAACTTCCAATGAAATAAGGAGTTTAGAAAATACCAGCAAATATTTTTCACCCAATCTTGATGATACTTGGTGGAAATGATTAGTACACACATCCCACTTGGCTCACCAAATTTTGTTCTTCTATGTTGAAGCGTTCGTCTACAGTAGCAGTTTTTATATTTAGGTTTCCCTCTGTTCTCTCCTATATAGATAGATGAATTTGGAACTCTAAATCCAACATGGTTTATAGTAGCTCTTTGAAACTTGACAAAATAAAGGAGTTCTCAGTTTTGTCTCTATGGTTTGTTTCCTCTTCAAGTAGCCCAAGGCACACACTGTGGAAAAGCACTTTCATTGAGAGGGGTATCCAAGCTTCTAAGAAATTACAAATTTCCGAAATACCAGCAAATATTTTTTCACCCAATCTTGATGATACTTGGTGGTAATGATCAGTACACAGATCCCACTTGGCTCACCAAATTTTGTTCTTCTAGGTTGAAGCGTTCGTCTACAGTAGCAGTTTTTATATTTAGGTTTCCCTCTGATCTCTCCGATATAGATAGATGAATTTGGAACTCTAAATCCAACATGGATTGTAGTAGCTCTTTGAAACTTGACAAAATAAAGGAGTTCTCAGTTTTGTTTCTATGGTTTGTTTCCACTTAAAGTATCCCTAGGCACAGACTGTGGAAAAGCACTTTCATTGAGAGGGGTATCCAAGCTTCTAAGAAATTACAAATTTCCGAAATACCAGCAAATATTTTTTCACCCAATCTTGATGATACTTGGTGGTAATGATCACTACACAGATCCCACTTGGCTCACCAAATTTTGTCTTCTAGGTTGAAACGTTCGTCTACAGTAGCAGTTTTTATATTTAGGTTTCCCTCTGATCTCTCCTATATAGATAGATGAATTTGGAACTCTAAATCCAACATGGATTGTAGTAGCTCTTTGAAACTTGACAAAATAAAGGAGTTCTCAGTTTTGTTTCTATGGTTGTTTCCAATTAAAGTATCCCTAGGCACAGACTGTGGAACAGCACTTTCATTGAGAGGGGTATCCAAGCTTCTAAGAAATTACAAATTTCCGAAATACCAGCAAATATTTTTTCACCCAATCTTGATGATACTTGGTGGTAATGATGAGTACACAGATACCACTTGGCTCACCAAATTTTGTTCTTCTAGGTTGAAGCGTTCGTCTACAGTAGCAGTTTTTATATTTAGGTTTCTCTCTGTTCTCTCCTATATAGATAGATGAATTTGGAACTCTAAATCCAACATGGATTGTAGTAGCTCTTTGAAACTTGACAAAATAAAGGAGTTCTCAGTTTTGTCTCTATGGTTTGTTTCCTCTTCAAGTAGCCCTAGGCACAGACTGTGGAAGCAGTTTCATTGAGATGGGTTGCCAAACTTCTAAGAAATAACGAGTTTCCAAAATACCAGCAAATATTTTTTCACCCAATCTTGATGATACTTAATGGTAAAGATCAGTACAAAAATCAGACTTGGCTCACCAAATTATGTTCTTCTAGGTTGAAGCGTTTGTCTACAGTAGCAGATTTTATATTTAGTTTTCACTCTGTTCTCTCATATATAGATAGATGAATTTGGAACTCTAAATCCAACATGGTTTGTAGTAGCTTTTTGAAACTTGACAAAATAAAGGAGTTCTCAGTTTTGTCTCTATGGTTTGTTTCCTCTTCAAGTAACCCTAGGCACAGACTGTGGAAAAGCACTTTCATTGAGAGTGGTTGCCAAGCTTCTAAGAAATTACAAGTTTCCGAAACACCAGCAAATATTTTTTCACCCAATCTTGATGATACTTGGTGGTAATGATCAGTACACAAATCCCACTTGGCTCACCATATTTTGTTCTTCTAGGTTGAAGCGTTCGTCTACAGTAGCAGTTTTTATATTTAGGTTTCTCTCTGTTCTCTCCTATATAGATAGATGAATTTGGAACTCTAAATCCAACATGGTTTTTAGTAGCTTTTTGAAACTTGACAAAATAAAGGAGTTCTCAGTTTTGTCTCTATGGTTTGTTTCCTCTTCCAGTAGCCCTAGTCACAGACTGTGGAAAAGCATTTTCATTGAGAGTGGTTGCCAAGCTTCTAAGAAATTACAAGTTTCCGATACACCAGCAAATGTTTTTTCACCCAAACTTGATGATTCTTGGTGGTAATGATCAGTACACAAATCCCACTTGGTTCACCAAATTTTGTTCTTCTAGTTTGAAGCTTTCGTCTACAGTAGCAGTTTATATATTTAGGTTCCCTCTGTTCGCTCCTATTTAGATAGATGAATTTTGAACTCTAAATCCAACATGGTTTGAAGTAGCTCTTTGAAACTTGACAAAATAAAGGAGTTCTCAGTTTTGTCTCTATGGTTTGTTTCCTCTTCAAGTAGCCCTAGGCACAGACTGTGGAAAGCAATTTCATTGATATGGGTTGCCAAGCTTCTCAGAATAACGAGTTTCCGAAATACCAGCAAATATTTTTTCACCCAATCTTGATGATACTTGGTGGTAATGTTGAGGACACAAATCCCACTAGGCTCACCAAATTTTGTTCTTCTATGTTCAAGCGTTCGTCTACAGTAGCAGTTTTTATATTTATGTTTCACTCTGTTCTCTCCTGTATAGATAGATGAATTTGGAACTCTAAATCCAACATGGTTTGTAGTAGATCTTTGAAACTTGACAAAATAAAGGAGTTCTCAGTTTTGTCTCTATGGTTTGTTTCCTCTTCAAGTAGCCCTAGGCACACACTGTGGAAAAGCACTTTCATTGAGAGGGGTTGCCAAGCTTCTAAGAAATAACGAGTTTCCGAAACACCAGCAAATATTTTTTCAGCAATCTTGATGATACTTGGTGGTAATGATCAGTACACAGATCCCACTGGGCTCACCAAATTTTGTTCTTCTAGGTTGAAGCGTTCGTCTACAGTAGCAGTTTTTATATTTAGGTTTCACTCTGTTCTCTCATATATAGGTTAATGAATTTGGAACTCTAAATCCAACATGGTTTGTAGTAGCTCTTTGAAACTTGACAAAATGAAGGAGTTCTCAGTTTTGTATCTATGGATTGTTTCCACTTCAAGTAGCCCTAGGCACACACTGTGGAAAAGCACTTTCATTGAGATGGGTTGCCAAGCTTCTAAGAAATAACGAGTTTCCGAAATACCAGCAAATATTTATTCACCCAATCTTGATGATACTTGTTGCTAATGATCAGTACACAGATCCCACTTGGCTCAACAAATTTTGTTCTTCTAGGTTGAAGCATTTTTCTACAGTAGCAGTTTTTATATTTAGGTTTCCCTCTGTTCTCTCCTATATAGATAGATGAATTTGGAACTCTAAATCCAACATGGTTTGTAGTAGCTCTTTGAAACTTGACAAAATAAAAGAGTTCTCAGTTTTGTCTCTATGGTTTGTTTGGTCTTCAAGTAGCCCAAGGCACAGACTGTTTAATAGCACTTTCATTGAGAGGGGTTGCCAAGCTTCTAAGAAATTACAAGTTTCCGAAATACCAGCAAATATTTTTTCACCCAATCTTGATGATACTTGGTGGTAATGATCAGTACACAAATCCCACTTGGCTCACCAAATATTGTTCCTCTAGGTTGATGCGTTCGTCTACAGTAGCAGTTTTTATATTTAGGTTTCTCTCTGTTCTCTCCTATATAGATAGATGAATTTGGAACTCTAAATCCAACATGGATTGTAGTAGCTCTTTGAAACTTGACAAAATAAAGGAGTTCTCCGTTTTGTCTCTATGGTTTGTTTACTCTTCAAGTAGCCCTAGGCACACACTGTGGAAAAGCACTTTCATTGAGAGTGGTTGCCAAGCTTCTAAGAAATATCGAGTTTCCGAAATACCAGCAAATATCTTTTCACCCAATCTTGATGATACTTGTTGCTAAAGATAAGTACACAGATCCCACTTGGCTCACAAATTTTTTTCTTCTAGGTTGAAGCGTTCGTCTACAGTAGCAGTTTTTATATTTAGGTTTCTCTCTGTTCTCTTCTATATAGATAGATGAATTTTGAACTCTAAATCCAACATGGATTGTAGTAGCTCTTTGAAACTTGACAAACTAAAGGAGTTCTCAGTTTTGTCTCTATGGTTTGTTTCTTCTTCAAGTAGCCCTAGGCACAGACTGTGGAAGCACTTTCTTTGAGAGTGGTTGCCAGGCTTCTAAGAAATAACGAGTTTCCAAAATACCAGCAAATATTTTTTCACCCAATCTTGATGATACTTGGTGGTCATGATCAGTATACAAATCCCACTTGGCTCACCAAATTTTGTTCTTCTAGGTTGAAGCGTTTGTCTACAGTAGCAGTTTTTATATTTAGGTTTCCCTCTGTTCTCTCCTATATAGATAGATGAATTCGGAACTCTAAATCCAACATGGATTGTAGTAGCTCTTTGAAACTTGAAAAAATAAAGGAGTTCTCAGTTTTGTCTCTATGGTTTGTTTCCTCTTCAAGTAGCCCTAGGCACACACTGTGGATAAGCAATTTCATTGAGAGGGGTTGCCAAGCTTCTTAGAAATAACGAGTTTCCGAAATACCAGCAAATATTTTTTCACCCAATCTTGATGATACTTGGTGGTAATGATAAGTACACAGATCCCACTTGGCTCACCAAATTTTGTTCTTCTAGGTTGAAGCGTTTGTCTACAGTAGCAGTTTTTATATTTAGGTTTCACTCTGTTCTCTCATATATAGGTAGATGAATTTTGAACTCTAAATCCAACATGGTTTGTAGTAGCTCTTTGAAACTTGACAAAATAAAAGAGTTCTCAGTTTTGCCTCTATGGATTGTTTCCTCTTCAAGTAGCCCTAGGCACACACTGTTTAAAAGCACTTTCATTGAGAGAGGTTGACAAGCTTCTAAGAAATAACGAGTTTCCGAAATACCAGCAAATATGTTTTCACCCAATCTTGATGATACTTGTTGCTAATGATCAGTACACAAATCCCACTTGGCTCACCAAATTTGGTTCTTCTAGGTTGAAGCATTTGTCTACAGTAGCAGTTTTTATATTTAGGTTTCCATATGTTCTCTCCTATAGAGATAGATGAATTTGGAACACTAAATCTAAAACGGTTTGTAGTAGCTCTTTGAAACTTGACAAAATAAAGAAGTTCTCAGTTTTGTCTCTATGGTTTGTTTCCTCTTCAAGTAGCCCTAGGCACACACTGTGGAAAAGCACTTTCATTGAGAGTGGTTGCCAAGCTTCTAAGAAATATCGAGTCTCCGAAATACCAGCAAATATTTTTTCACCCAATCTTGATGATACTTGTTGCTAATGATCAGTACACAGATCCAACTTGGCTCACCGATTTTGTTCTTCTAGGTTGAAGCGTTCGTCTACAGTAGCAGTTTTTATATTTAGGTTTCACTCTGCTCTCTCATATATAGGTAGATGATTTTGGAACTCTAAATCCAACATGGTTTGTAGTAGCTCTTTGAAACTTGACAAAATAAAGGAGTTCTGAGTTTTTTCTCTATGGTTTGTTTTCTCTTCAAGTTGCCCTAGGCACAGACTGTGGAAAAGCACTTTCATTGAGAGGGGTGGCCAAGCTTCTAAGAAATAACGAGTTTCCGAAATACCAGCAAATATTTTTTCACCCAATCTTGATGATACTTGTTGCTAATGACCAGTACACAAATCCCACTTGGCTCACCAAATTTTGTTCTTCTAGGTTGAAGCGTTCGTCTACAGTAGCAGTTTTGATATTTAGGTTTCTCTCTGTTCTCTCCTATATAGATAGATGAATTTGGAACTCTAAATCCAACATGGATTGTAGTAGCTCCTTGAAACTTGAAAAAATAAAGGAGTTCTCAGTTTTGTCTCTATGGATTGTTTCCTCTTCAAGTAGCCCTAGGCACACACTGTGGAAAAGCACTTTCATTGAGAGGGGTTGCCAAGCTTCTAAGAAATAACGAGTTTCCGAAATACCAGCAAATATTTTTTCACCCAATCTTGATGATATTTGTTGCTAATGATCAGTACACAAATCCCACTTGGCTCACCAAATTTTGTTCTTCTAGGTTGCAGCGTTCGTCTACACTAGCAGTTTTTATATTTAGGTTTCACTCTGTTCTCTCCTATATAGATAGATGAATTTGGAACTCTAAATCCAACATGGATTGTAGTAGCTCTTTGAAACTTGACAAAATAAAGGAGTTCTCAGTTTTGTCTCTTTATGGTTTGTTTCCTCTTCAAGTAGTCCTAGTCACAGACAGTGGAAAAGCACTTTCATTGAGAGGGGTTGCCAAGCTTCTAAGAAATTACGAGTTTCCGAAATACCAGCAAATATTTTTTCACCCAATCTTGATGATACTTGGTGGTAATGACCAGTACACAAATACCACTTGGCTCACCAAATTTTGTTCTTCTAGGTTTAAGCGTTCGTCTACAGTAGCAGTTTTTATATTTAGGTTTCCCTCTGTTCTCTCCTATATAGATAGATGAATTGGAACTCTAAACCCAACATGGATTGTAGTAGTTCTTTGAAACTTGACAAAATAAAGGAGTTCTCAGTTTTGAGTCTATAGTTTGTTGCCTCTTCAAGTAGCCCTAGGCACAGACTGGGGAAAAGCACTTTCATTGAGAGTGGTTGCCAAGCTTCTAAGAAATTACAATTTTCCGAAATACCAGCAAATATTTTTTCACCCAAACTTGATGATACTTGGTGGTAATGATCAGTACACAAATTTCTCTTGGCTCACCAAATTTTGTTCATCTAGGTTGAAGCGTTCGTCTACAGTAGCAGTTTTTATACTTAGGTTTCTCTCTGTTCTCTCCTGTATAGATAGATGAATTTGGAACTCTAAATCCAACATGGATTGTAGTAGCTCTTTGAAACTTGACAAACTAAAGGAGTTCTCAGTTTGTCTCTATGGTTTGTTTCTTCTTCAAGTAGCCCTAGGCACAGACTGTGGAAGCAGTTTCATTGAGAGTGGTTGCCAGTCTTCTAAGAAATAACGAGTTTCCAAAATACCAGCAAATATTTTTTCAGCCAATCTTGATGATACTTGGTGGTCATGATCAGTACACAAATCCCACTTGGCTCACCAAATTTTGTTCTTCTAGGTAGAAGCGTTCGTCTACAGTAGCAGTTTTTATATTAAGGTTTCCCTCTGTTCTCTCCTATATAGATAGATGAATTTGGAACTCTAAATCCAACATGGATTGTAGTAGCTCTTTGAAACTTAACAAAATAAAGAAGTTCTCAGTTTTGTCTCTATGGTTTGTTTCCTCTTCAAGTAACCCTAGTCACAGATTGTGGAAAAGCACTTTCATTGAGAGGGGTTGCCAAGCTTCTAAGAAATTACGAGTTTCCGAAATACCAGGAAATATTTTTTCACCCAATCTTGATGATACTTGGTGGTAATGATCAGTACACAAATACCACTTGGCTCACCAAATTTTGTTCTTCTAGGTTGAAGCGTTCGTCCACAGTAGCAGTTTTTATATTTAGGTTTCCCTCTGAACTCTCCTATATAGATAGATGAATTTGGAACTCTAAACCCAACATGGATTGTAGTAGCTCTTTGAAACTTGACAAAATAAAGGAGTTCTCAGTTTTGTCTCTATAGTTTGTTTCCTCTTCAAGTAGCCCTAGGCACAGACTGTGGAAAAGCACTTTCATTGAGAGAGGTTGCCAAGCTTCTAAGAAATTACAAGTTTCCGAAATACCAGCAAATATTTTTTCACCCAAACTTGATGATACTTGGTGGTAATGATCAGTACACAAATTTCACTAGGCTCACCAAATTTTGTTCCTCTAGGTTGAAGCGTTCGTCTACAGTAGCAGTTTTTATACTTAGGTTTCTCTCTGTTCTCTCCTATATAGATAGATGAATTTGGAACTCTAAATCCAACATGGATTGTAGTAGCTCTTTGAAACTTGACAAAATAAAGGAGTTCTCAGTTTTGTCTCTACGGTTTGTTTCCTCTTCAAGTAGCCCTAGGCACACACTGTGGAAAAGCACTTTCATTGAGAGTGGTTGCCAAGCTTCTAAGAAATAACGAGTTTCCGAAATACCAGCAAATATTTTTTCACCCAATCTTGATGATACTTGGTGGTAATGATCAGTACACAGATCCCACTTGGCTCACCAAATTTTGTTCTTCTAGGTTGAAGCGTTCGTCTACAGTAGCAGTTTTTATATTTAGGTTTCACTCTGTTCTCTCATATATAGGTAGATGAATTTGGAACTCTACATCCAACATGGTTTGTAGTAGCTCTGTGAAACTTGACAAAATAAAGGAGTTCTCAATTTTGTCTCTATGGTTTGTTTTCTCTTCAAGTTGCCCTAGGCACAGACTGTTTAAAACCACTTTCATTGAGAGGGGTTGCCAAGCTTCTAAGAAATAACGAGTTTCCGAAATACCAGCAAATATTTTTTCACCCAATCTTGATGATACTTGTTGCTAATGACCAGTACACAAATCCCACTTGGCTCACCAAATTTTGTTCTTCTAGGTTGAAGCGTTTGTCTACAGTAGCAGTTTTTATACTTAGGTTTCTCTCTGTTCTCTCCTATATAGATAGATGAATTTGGAACTCTAAATCCAACATGGATTGTAGTAGCTCTTTGAAACTTGACACACTAAAGGAGTTCTCAGTTTTGTCTCTATGGTTTGTTTCTTCTTCAAGTAGTCCTAGGCACAGACTGTGGAAGCACTTTCATTGAGATGGGTTGCCAGGCTTCTAAGAAATAACGAGTTTCCAAAATACCAGCAAATATTTTTTCACCCAATCTTGATGATACTTGGTGGTAATGATCAGTACACAAATCCCACATGGCTCACCATATTTTGTTCTTCGAGGTTGAAGCGTTCGTCTACAGTAGCAGTTTTTATATTTAGGTTTCCCTCTGTTCTCTCTTATATAGATAGATGAATTTGGAACTCTAAATCCAACATGGATTGTAGTAGCTCTTTGAAACTTGACAAAATAAAGGAGTTTTCAGTTTTGTCTCTATGGTTTGTTTCCTCTTCAAGTAGCCCTAGGCACAGACTGTGGAAAATCACTTTCATTGAGAGGGGTTGCCAAGCTTCTAAGAAATAACGAGTTTCAAAAATACCAGCAAATATTTTTTCACCCAATCTTGATGATACTTGGTGGTAATGATCAGTACACAGATCCCACCTGGCTCACCAAATTTTGTTCTTCTAGGTTGAAGCGTTCGTTTACAGTAGCAGTTTTAATATTTAGGTTTCACTCTGTTCTCTCATATATAGATAGATGAATTTGAAACTCTAAATCCAACATGGGATGTAGTAGCTCTTTGAAACTTGACAAAATAAAGGAGTTCTCAGTTTTGTCTCTATGGTTTGTTTCCTCTTCAAGTAGCCCTAGGCACACACTGTGGAAAAGCACTTTCATTGAGAGGGGTTGCCAAGCTTCTAAGAAATTACGAGTTTCCGAAATACCAGCAAATATTTTTTCACCCAATCTTGATGATACTTGGTGGTAATGATAAGTACACAGATCCCACTTGGCTCACCAAATTTTGTTCTTCTAGGTTGAAGCGTTCGTCTACAGTAGCAGTTTTTATATTTAGGTTTCACTCTGTTCTCTCATATATAGGTAGATGAATTTGGAACTCTAAATTCAACATGGTTTGTAGTAGCTCTTTGAAACTTGACAAAATAAAAGATTTCTCAGTTTTGTCTCTATGGATTGTTTTCTCTTAAAGTAGCCCTAGGCACACACTGTGGAAAAGTACTTTCATTGAGAGGGGTTGACAAGCTTCTAAGAAAAAACGAGTTTCCGAAATACCAGCAAATATTTTTTCACCCAATCTTGATGATACTAGGTGGTAATGATCAGTACACAAATCCCACTTGGTTCACCAAACTTTGTTCTTCTATGTTGAAGCGTTCGTCTACAGTAGCAGTTTTTATATTTATGTTTCCCTCTGTTCTCTCCTATATAGATAGATGAATTTGGAACTCTAAATCCAACATGGTTTATAGTAGCTCTTTGAAACTTGACAAAATAAAGTAGTTCTCAGATTTGTCTCTATGGTTTGTTTCCTCTTTAAGTAGCCCTAGGCACAGACTGTGGAAAAGCACTTTCATTGAGAGGGGTTGCCAAGCTGCTAAGAAATAACGATTTTCCGAATAACCAGCATATATGTTTTCACCCAATCTTGATGATACTTGGTGATAATGATCAGTACACAAATCCCACTTGGCTCACCAAATTTTGTTCTTCTAGGTTGAAGCGTTCGTCTACAATAGCAGTTTTTATATTTAGGTTTCTCACTGTTCTCTCCTATATAGATAGATGAATTTGGAACTCTAAAACCAATATGGATTGTAGTAGCTCTTTGAAACTTGACAAAATAAAGGAGTTCTCAGTTTTGTCTCCATGGTTTGTTTCCTCTTCAAGTTGCCCTAGGCACAGACTGTGGAAGCACTTTCATTGAGATGGGTTGCCAAGCTTCTAAGAAATAACGAGTTTCCAAAATACCAGCAAATATTTTTTCACCCAATCTTGATGATACTTGGTGGTAATGATCAGTACAAAAATCCCACTTGGCTCACCAAATTATGTTCTTCTAGGTTGAAGCGTTCGTCTACAGTAGCAGTTTTTATATTTAGGTTTCACTCTGTTCTCTCCTGTATAGATAGATGAGTTTGGAACTCTAAATCCAACATGGTTTGTAGTAGCTCTTTGAAACTTGACAAAATAAAGGAGTTCTCAGTTTTGTCTCTATGGTTTGTTTTCTCTTCAAGTAGCCCTAGGCACACACTGTGGAAAAGCACTTTCATTGAGAGGGGTTGCCAAGCTTCTAAGAAATAACGAGTTTCCGAAACACCAGCAAATATTTTTTCACCCAATCTTGATGATACTAGGTGGTAATGATCAGTACACAAATCCCACTTGGCTCACCAAATTTGGTTCTTCTAGGTTGAAGCGTTCGTCTACAGTAGCAGTTTTTATATTTATGTTTCCCTCTGTTCTCTCCTATATAGATAGATGAATTTGGAACTCTAAATCCAACATGGTTTATAGTAGCTCTTTGAAACTTGACAAAATAAAGGAGTTCTGAGTTTTGTCACTATGGTTTGTTTTCTCTTCAAGTAGCCCTAGGCACAGACTGTGGAAAAGCACTTTCATTGAGAGGGGTTGCCAAGCTTCTAAGAAATAACGAGTTTCCGAAATACCAGCAAATATTTTTTCACCCAATCTTGATGATACTAGGTGGTAATGATCAGTACACAAATCCCACTCGGCTCACCAAATTTTGTTCTTCTAGGTTGAAG